>NW_024081206.1:1049905-1296804 GCF_003009895.1 Hyaena hyaena
TTTTTTTTTTTTTTTTTTTTTTTTTTTTGCTGGGTCTCTGTCTGGCTTGAGAATCAAAGTGATGCTGGCTTTGTAAAATGAGTCCGGAAGTTTTCCTTCGATTTCTATTTTTTGGAATAGCTTGAGAAGGATGGGTATTAACTCTGTTTTAAATGTCTGGTAGAATTCCCCAGGGAAGCCATCTGGCCCAGGGCTCTTATTTGTTGGGAGATTTTTGATAACTAATTCTATTTCTTCACTAGTTATGGTAGACTAAGTGATTTCTATGTGGCCCCTCATCTCACCTGTGTGAAAACCTCGTGCACTAGGTAATGGTACCCCCATTTTACAGACTCAAAGCCTTGGAGCATAAACAAATCACCTGTGCTATGTGACAGGACTGAGGTGGCCAGTAGAAATTCCCAGATGTCTGGGGCGCCTGGGTGGCTTAGTCGGTTAAACGTCCGACTTTCGCTTACGTCATGATTTCGCAGTTTGTGAGTTCGAGCCCCGCGTCGGGCTCTGTGCTACCAGCTCAGAGCCTGGAGGCTGTTTCAGAGTCTGTCACTCCTTCTCTCTCTGACCCTCCCCTGCTCATGCCGTCTCTCTCTCTCTCCTAGAAATAAAAAAAAAATTAAAAAAAAATTCCCAGATGTCTCATGTGGCAGAATGATTAGTGATTCAGAGAACACGCTCCAGGTAAATAACCTAGTTTCAAATCCTGGCTCTTCAGTGTGATCTAAAACAAGACGCTTGAACTTCTCTGAGTGTTACTATTAGTTAACTAATTTTCACATGGGCTGAGTAATACTAGTTGTATAAATACTCGGTGTTCCTGTCTCATAGCAAACACTCAAAAACAAACAGGAATTTCTCTTACTAATTATATAATTGAATTTGTGATTATTATTTTTGAGAACTTCTCAAGTGGCCTTTATTCTGGCCCCTACCCCAGGATTGCCTCCTTTAATTAGCTGATAAAAAGGTTCACTTAAATTCTAAATGCAGGGGCACCTGGGTGGCTCAGTCAGTTGAGTGTCTGACTTCAGCAGGTCATGATCTCATGGTTCGTGAGTTGGAGCCACGTGTAGGGGTCTGTGCTGACAGCTGGGAGCCTGGAGCCCACTTAGGATTCTATGTCTCCGTTTCTCTCTGCTTCTTCCTCACTTGTGATCTGTTTTTGTCTCTCTCTCCCTCTCTCCCCAAAATAAACAAACATTAAAATAAAAAATAAATTCTAAATGTAGAACACTCCCAGCTCTCACTCCTAGACCAAAACGTGGTATGGGAGCCATAATCACCTGATCTGTTTCTGAAAATCTCTTCACTGTGGTCAGAGATTCTTGAGAGATCTGTGATCAAACCAAGGAAGCCCACAGGCCTTGAGAGCCAGGCACCTGTATGCTCTGTATCCTGGTTCCAGACCTTTCCAAATGTGTGCTGGGGGGAGCAGGGCTCTGTGGTCATCAAGCCTATTGCTTCCATATGAGGTCAGGGCTGGGGTGGGATGAGTGGACTCAGAGTTAAAATGGAACCACTCAGAGTTACACAGAACCACAGAAGACCAGCAAAAGGTGGGCTAAGTGCTCAGATTTGGAAGCAGTGTGTTTTGTTTATACAGGTTAGATGTGAGACACTCTCTGAAGCTGTTAGTTTCTGCTGTGGGCAATTAGAGTCCCTGGCTCTCATGCAGTTGCCCACCTGCCATCTGCATAGTGCACACTAGGACTGTGTCCTGCAGCAGAGAAAGTCTTCCAAGACCACCCCTGTCTCCACCCAGTTTCATTGGGTCTGTCCCCTGTGAGTGCTGGGAAGCGGCAGCTGAGGAGGCTGGTGACCTGCCTAAGCTTGAGTGGAAAAGCTGAGGGTCCTCCCTGACCTATCTGACCTAGCTTCCTGGCTGAGTAGTAGTAGTCACACATGTTGGATGAATGAATGCATGGAGTTCTGCTTTGCTGTTATCAGTCTCTGCTCCCCATCCCACAACTGTAGTTCCTGGGAATCTGGGATCCTGACCCTGGGCTCTGCCCTATGGTTAAGACCTAACCTTAAAGCACAGATAGCACAATCCCGCCTGCCTGCCTGGTTGGTCCTGTGGTCGGGCCCTTCCACTTTTTTTTTTTTTTTTTTTTTTTTAATATTTTTTTTTTTTTTTTTTTTTTTACAAATAGTTTATTGTCAAATTATTTTCCACATAACACTCAGTGCTCATCCCCAAAGTGCCCTCCTCCATGCCCATCCCCCCTCCCTCCCACATCCATCAGTCCTCAGTTTTTGTCAGCATTCAAGAGTCTCTCATGGTTTGCCTCTCTCCTTTTCCCCCACCATTTCCGCCCTTCTTCTCCCCCTTGTTCCTCCGTCAAGTTCCTCCTAATCCTCCTATATGTGCAAACATATGATATTTGTCCTTCTCTGCCTGACTTATTTCACTCAGCATAACACCCTCAAGGTCCATCCATGTTGCTACACATGGCCAGATTTCATTGTTGCTCAGCATCAGGGAAATACAAATCAAAACCACACTGAGATATCACCTCACGCCAGTCAGAGTGGCTAAAATGAGCAAATCAGAGAACTCTAGATGCTGGCGAGGATGTGGAGAAACGGGCACCCTCCTACACTGTTGGTGGGAATGTAAACTGGTACAGCTTTCCAGAACTCTGGAAAACAGTGTGGAGGTTCCTCAGGAAACTAACAATAGAACTCCCCTAGGACCCAGCAATAGCACTGCTAGGAATTTACCCAAGGGATACAGAAATGCTGATTTATAGGAGCACATGTACCCCAATGTTCATAGCAGCACTCTCCACAATAGCTAAAACATGGAAAGAGCCTAAGTGTCCATCAACAGATGAATGGATCAAGAAGATGTGGTTTATCTATACCATGGAATACTACATGGCAATGAGAAACGGGCCCTTCCACTTTTTAGGATGTACATGAAGTCACTCTTATTCCCATTGCTGACCCCTACATGCCATGGTGACTGCCTGTGGCCCCTCACTACCCTCCTATCCTAGCCTCTCCCCCTCTCTTCTATTTCTATCACTGAGGCTCTCTTAGCCTATTTCCTGAGCTCATCTATTTCTTGACCCCAACCCTCCCAAAATGCTTCTTCCTTCTGGGTAGTCTCCCTGGGCCTGTCCATGCCTTACCCATGACAAACATTTATTATATGTGGGCCCTGTGCTGGGCCCTGGAGATAAACAGATGAATATGGTCCAAGGTGCTCACTAGAAGGTTGAATGTGATGGAATTAAGGACAATTTTTGAGAAGATAGAGATGGAGGGGCCTGACTGCAGACTCAGGTGCCCTTACTAGACCAATAACACCGGAGCTAGGTCCTGATGGGCTCGAAGGCTGGAGGATGTAGGGGTCCCTGGCATAGGAAAAGCCATGAGTACAGAAACACAGGTGGAAAGGGTCTGGACAGGTGGCAGGTGTTGGCTGGTGGGCAGTTTAGCTAGAGAGGTGGGCCTCCATTCCATGATCAGGACTTTGGACTTTGTTCCTTTGGTGCGGAGTAGCCACAGAGGCATTCTGAGTGAGAAGTGGGTCTGTGATGCTTCCTATTTGTTTCTCAGAGGACCTGATACTGTCTGCCATCCCCTTCATCAGAAACAAACATGACTGCCAACATGCAATGTTGTAATGGCAAGGCCCATGGATCCAACTGTGGCTCTTCCACTGTCTGTGCAAGAGGCTGTGGGAACTAAGTGATGAGACTGTGAGGAGGCTGGACAGTGAGCTGGAGTTCTGCCAGGAGCTCATGCCATCTATCCTCCAGTTGTTCATCATCCTCCAAACCCAACTGGGTTGGCTATGCCTTCTAAACTGCTCCTTCCTCTGGCTGTGCCCCCTGCCTTCTCCGGCCCACTCTCAATGACCCTCCTCTTTGTCTCTCTCTGTCTCTGTCTCTCTCTCCATGGATTCTGTTTCAGTAGCTTTCAAACCGGCTCAAGGCTTCCCACTAAAAAACAAAATAACAACCACCAAAAGGAGGATGAAATCCAGATACCTCCTTATTTTCTTTTCCTCTTTGATGTCAAGCTTCTTGAAAGGTTATGATGTCCTCTCTCTCTTCAATCCAGGCAGTGTCTTCTGCTGAAACTGCCCCACCAAGGGCATCCATGACCTCCTGTGGCTAAACCCATGGCAGTTTGCAACCCCTACCTCATATTAGCCTTCCTTAACAGGTCTGGGCCCTGGGGCCCCTGCTTCCCTGTGAAAGGTTTTTCTTTGGCTTCACAGACACTGCACACTCCTGGATTTTCCTCATCTTCTGCAAGGCTCCTCTCTCCTGATCCCTCTGTGAGCCTCCCTTTGCCTGGATATTTTTTAAATCTGGCTGCTTTTCAGGGTTCCATGGGGGCTCACTTCTCTCCTTGCTTTTACATTCACATGCAGTAAAACCTTCCACTCCCTTGGCATTAATGGCCATCTGGATGAAGGATGACTCCCAAATCTGTATCATCAGTTCAGCTCGCTCTGCTGAATTATAGACCCCCTATATCCAATGGCCCGTGGGCAATTCAAATTGTGTCCCCCCACCTCAGTTTATATATAAGATATATCCCTTATCTCAATAAATGGTATACAAAGCCACTCAGTTGTCCAAACCAGAATCTTGGAATGTGATCCTTGACTCTGTCCCTCCCTCTGTCCTGACAGCCAATCCACCTCCATCTTCTGCTGATCCTACCTCTTTGATATTTCTTGAATCACTCCATTCCCACTGCTACCTCACACCTTCACCCAGGCTACCATCATCCTTTGCCTACATTACCACACCAGCCTCCTAACTAGTGTCTCAGAACTGAGTCTAGTTCCCCCCAACTCCATTTTTCATTTTGTGACCAGAGTGATTTACATAAAATATACTTCCCGTGCTTCAACCCACCTTCTATCAGTTGGATTCAGAATAATATCCAGACTCCTTATGCCATGTGAGATCCTTCATGACATAGCCTCTGCCTATCTCTCCAAGCACCCAAACCTAGCACTCTGTTCTACAGCCTTGTTGAACAGCCTGCCACCCCACGAACATGCCATCTCCTCTATGGCTTTGAATATTTTCCCATGCTATTCCCTCCACCTACAAGCCGGCTCCACCACTAACATATCCTTTCCCCAGTTTGTTAAGTGTGTTCACTCCATAGGTCCCAGTTTAGCAGACCCCCCCACCCCTTCAAGGATGCCTTCTTTGACACCCCCCCCCAGGACAATGGCAGTGACCTTCTCTATGCTCTGATAGCCCTCTCTATTTCCCTGTTGAAGTTCTGTACAAAGCTGAATTCTGCTATAAAGATTGTAGCTGGAACCTGCCCTCTATTCTGTGTCAGAAAGCCATTTCCATAGCTACAGTAGTTCCTAATGTACATGCAAATACAAATTTAAAGAGCAGAAAAGAAAACTAAAGAGGAGAGTATCTCTACATTTTAGAAAAATAGCATGGACTCGGTATCTCAGTACCTTGGAAGTAGCTTATCTGTCCATAATATTTTGTTTTCTTAATTCAGCATTTTTCCCCCTCTGGTGGGAGTGGTTATAGGAATCTTGGATAAGGGTGGATTTAGAGAGGTAAAACAACTCTTGGAAGAAAATCTCAGTGTACAGGGCGTGGTGAAAGACACAAAGTTTTCCCTGGTGAGGGAAGTCTCGCCATCCTTTCTGCCCAGCCGGATGTCAACCTGGCAGGACAGGAGCCCTGGTTCTAATTTCAGAAGGATGGGCTGCTCACTGCCCTTCAATGACCTTCTTATTTGCCTCTGTCGTGCCAAAGATGGTGCTGTGTTCATTGCTGTGTCTCAGGTGGGGACTTCTCACAGTGACTGACAATTGGTGGCATGCTTTCTTCCCCCGCTGGTCCTCTGGGGAAGATTGTGACATTGTGTGAAAGATGCAGACAGGGTTGAAAAGGAGTGTGTTAAACTTCACAAAACTAAAATTAGAATAGCTTACAATTGATCGCAGTTAAGAGTAAGTGAAAAAAAAATTCCAACTAAATACCTAGGGATTAATTTCTTTAAAAGCATGATGTTTAAGGTCATGGACTTCTGTAGGTAAAAGAATGATATGCAAGACTTTCTCAACTCCGATTTATTGAAATCACCAACTATATATTGAGCATTTTCCATGTGTTAGGCAGTGTGTTGGGTGCTGGGTATAGAGGTGACTAGGACATGACCTGTGTCTAATCTCACTCTGGGGAGCACCAGAGTTTCTGGTTGAGAATCAATGCTGTGTGCCGAGTCATGACTCAGCAACAAGAGAACCCATCAAGGGCCTACAGTAACAGCATCAGTTCAGGAGGGATGCTGGGGGTGGGGTAAAGGGGCAGAGGGCTCTCCTTTTCTCCCAGGTGTGTAATGGAGGTCCATCCACTACTGCCCAAGGTTGTCCATTCCACTTACCCTTAAATGGGATGTGCAGAACACATCCATCCCCACTTGCCCACCACCAGGGCTGGCACTCTCTGAGAGATACCAAGAGTTTTTTCTCAGGCCCTGTGGGCCTATTCTCCTTTGGAAATTGCTGGTCTCAAGAGACTCCCCGGTGATGAACATAGTGACCATTTGACTTCAATCAACTTGAATGAGCTTTCACTGTGATCCAGCCACCCCCTCCCCCTCTTGACAATCTTTTGGTAGCTTCAGTGATTGCCCTCTACCACCACCAACCACTAGCCCCATTGATATCTTAGATGATGCAAGACCTCTGGCTACTTTTGAAAATGGTCCTGAAACTTCTATAGGAGGTTTCTCAGTGAATGAAAAAGTTACTCTGACATGGATCTTAAGTGTCCTTTGAGCCTTCTTGGTGGCAGAGAATTCTGGATGATACCTGTTTGCTGCTAGTGCTCCATCATGGCTGTGCTTCTTCCCTGCATCACTTGCCAGGGACCTAATTATGCCTTTACTCAGTGGGGGCCAAAGCCATTATTATTTCTGAAATGATAATGATGTTCCCAGGCTAGCTTACAAAGGTCTTCTTAGAACAAAACCTGGCTGTTAGAACCTTGCGCTTTTAACTGACACATTGTGGATTCTCACCCTCCTGCAGGGTATCTCACTTCTCCTGCCCCCAGTATTCCTGGAGTTCTATTCTTCAGTTCTCACTGGTTTCTGTTCTTTTCACAAATGCATGGCCAAGAGTAACTTCTGTCCTTACTTGATTTCAATTATCCTAGGGGACCTCACTGATCCAGCTCTACCCGTAACTTTGCAAGGGGCAGGGGCATAAGAGGGAGGTGGCAGGCAGGAACAGGCATATGATTTTAGTAGTATAGATACCTCTTTGATATCTATGAGTTCCAGTGATCTTCAGATAATACAATAAACACCTCTGTAGATATACTACTTGGTATCATTCATTACTCTCTCCCTTTATTCGAGAGGGGCAGGGAGAAAGGTGGGTCACAGTCTTTAAGGCTTTTCCCCAAATCACTTACATTCCCATAACCCTTGAGCCAGGAGCACTAATTAAATATTGCTCACTTATCCCCTGTGAAGTCCTCACACACACAACCCTTGGTGGCTGCAGTTGTGAAGAGAACCCCTCTCTGTAAGTAATATCTTGGGCTGCATAGCACAGCCATTGACTCTATCTCTTTAGCCTGGTTTAGAGGGCCACAGACCTCTGTCCATTGTGCAAAATGTGTTTTAAAGAAAAAATCTGGGGACGCCTGGGTGGCTCAGTTGATTATTCGACTCTTGATTTCACTCAGGCCATGATCTCATGGTCGTGGGATTAAGCCCCACATTGGGCTTACCGCTAGGCATGGGGACTGCTTGGGATTCTCTCTCCCTCTTTCTCTGCACGTCCCCCACCCCGCTCATTCACATGCCGCCTTCTGCTCTTTCTCTCTCAAAAAAAAAAAAAAAAAATCTGAATTGGAATTTATCCTCTGCCAGATGATAAAGTAACTTGTCTAACTGAAATTCAGAGGTCTAGGGTCTTGATGCCAGTGAGCATTCTCTCCAGGGAGCTCTTTTGAGGGTGTAAGTAAAGTGTTGGGGCAACAAACTGTCAATGGGCACAAACACCCCCTGTGCAAGAGACCAGCCTTTCCCGTTGCTCCATGCCCAAGAGGGTAAGGGTTTATTCCTCTCTTTGCAGGTAGCTGAAGAATTTTAATTACTATCACTCCCTGAGTCAAGAACTTTACATCTATTACTAACTCCAGGAAGGCAGGCTGGTGTGGTGCAGTGTTCCCAAAGTGTGGTCCCTGGACCAGCAGCCTCAGCACCACGTGGCAACTTCTTGGACTCCACCCCAGATATACTGAGTCAGAAAACTTGCTGGTTGCATCTGGTGATCTGTGTTTTAACATACCCTCCAGGTGATGATGCTAGTGCATGCTCAAGTATGAGAGCCCCTGGAAAAGTGGTAAGAGTGAAATCAGGTTGCTGAGTCAAAATCCTGATGCCACCCCTGGGTGATATAGGAAAGGTTTTCTCTGTTTCTTCATTTGAAGAGTATGTAAGATGCTCAGGAAGAAGAGAGTTAATAGATGTAAAGTACTTAGACTGTGCTTGGCATAGAGAACCCACTCAGGACTTAGGTCTCATCAAAGGTGGTTACTAATAGCTGACTATACACGAGAGGCTCGAAGAGGTTAATGACTGGCCCTGTGCTACAGAGGGAAGGCATGGTGTCTCCATCACTAGAGAGAGAGACCACATTTCAGGGTGTGGGGTGGGGAACCTGGGATGTGGAACTGTGCTGAGCATCTGCAGAGAGGTGGTGTGTTCAGAGCTCAGTCATGCCCCTCCCACTGATAACTATACCTCCAGGTACCCTGGCCTTGGCTTTGCTGAGCCCTCATGCTTTCCCGAGTGCCCTTGGGTTCTCTCTCACACACACTCTGTCTCTCTTTATGGGATCTTATGGTGAAACCAAGCCAGAGGGCATGACCCGACCTTCACCTTAACCTTGCTTTGTTGACAGCCAGAAGGTGGACTGGCATTGGTGGAAGCATGGTGAAGATTTCAGGTTAAGGATGCTGCCTGAGAAATTTGGTGACAAATTAAAATTCATTCCTGTAGAAAATTGAGAATAGATTAGCCGAATTGCCTAGGCTTTTAAGACATTTCGTGGATTGAGGTCTTTGGGGGGAAATTAGCAAATTGTGCATGGAATTGGTAAGCTATTAATAAGGGGAAATTTTCTCTTCTATGCACTACGTGGCTGGGTTGGGGCCCTTTGTAACCATATGCAAATCTGCTGAGACCCTTCTGTCCATCTCCCTTTGTCTCCCAGGGCTTAAGCACAGAGGTGATGCTTTCAGATGGGGCTCTCCTGCATCGGAGCTGTACCCCGTAGGCCCATGAGACTCTTTGAAGGAGCTTCAGAAGTTAAGACTTCCCCAATTACAGAGCTGCTGAGGACTAGGGGAAAAGGGTCATCTCACCTTCAATTCGAATGAAATAAGCTACATGGGAAGTATGGCTCAATTTACTGGCTCATACCCTCCCCTCCACCTGCATGTTCACAGACACACTACAAGCAAGCAGGCTAAAATAGTCTTCAGTGGCTTGGACAAAACTGGCCTGGATATGAACTTCCCAAATGCACTGTGCACACTGAAATCAGGGCTGATGGTGTATTATCGGTGATTGTTTATATTTATCTGCCAGTGACTTCCTAAGCTGCATATTTGAGGCTTCAGAGCCTCATATTTATTCACTTCTTCCTTTGGGTCACATCAGCGAGAGTGATTCTACTGTACTGCGCTTCTTGGGAGGCACGGGATCCAGGATGTAGTCCTTCCCTCTCATATGGGGGAAAGAACAACCATTGTTAAGGATTTTCCTGTAACTTGGGGATGGACCCATTGGGGTCTGAGAACACACACTCTGACACCATTCTATGTAAACCCAGACATGCTTCTGCTCATTTTAATTAGACAGATAAAATTAGCAAGAAGATTAAGATAAAAGGAGAAATTAAAAATATTTAAATGTTAGGTGGAATTTACAAAAGTGAATTGAACAATGAGGTACAAGAAGGAATGAGGAGAAACACAGACACATTTGAAACATTCCTCGGATGCCACATGGCTTAAACCAGTCCACAAATAAGGTAAGAAGAATTCTCCCTTGCCATCTCTTGAATTACAGATTCTAGGGATGTGGAAGAACATTCTCCAGAAACACTTTCCTTCTCCTTCTCCTTCAGATGTTACCAAGAATAACTAATCAGTCAGTATCATTCTAGAATGGCCCACACTGCATCCAATTCAAACCACTCACCTGTTTCCTGTCTGAATTTGCAAGCTCCTGAGAGTTTTTTCCCCTTTCATTTTACTTTTCTCCCTGCCCTCTCTCCCCATTGAGCCAATAGGCCAACTGGGCCAACCAGAACACCAAACCAACAACATGTTCCAGCCCCTTTGGATTTTCCAGGGGGCAAAGATCTCCCGTTCTTCTTTCTTGTCTGCATCTGTTACGAACAAGCACAGTCATTTTTATAACACAGACATACATGTGTGTGCTCTTGCACACGGAAACAGGTTTTTCTTTTTTCTTTTTTTTCCAATTTGTGGTTTCTTTTTCCTTTTTGCAGAAAATGCAAACAAAAGAAAAACAAGGTTTTCAATTGAAGGTACATCTCTTCTTCAATATGAAGACATTAATTGAATTGGTTGGATCCCCCATGCAGTGGTCAGCAAAGTCCTTTGGCAACTGACAGAACGACATCTGGAGACTCAGGAGCTGGGGTTTGTTTGAAGAAACTTCCCTACACGAGTCATGAGCAAAGGGAAATGGATGTGGGAGAAGGGAGAGGGCTCGTGGGGAGGAGTACAAAAGGAGAAAAGAAAAGAATGTCATTGGTGAGGAAGAAAATGGAAAACTGCCTCTGTTTCTTCCTTCTACCTCCTTCTCTTTCTTCCTGTGGATCAGTGACTCCAGCCCCCTGAGTGGGAGCAGAGTTTACTCTTGGTTGCCTCGATGATATTGTTTGGTCTTCACTTCTGTTGGATAATACCTTTTCATTTTTTTCATTATTATATTTTGGTTTCCCACGGCATCTTACACATGCTTCTGTCACTGAGAAACGAAGATTGCCTATTAAGAACAGGTCCAGTCTTCTTCACTGATGTAATGCAGTTCTTAGTAGAGAAACCAATCTTTCCAGAACATTCCACAGTGGTCAACCTCTGGTTCCCTCTTAAGCCTGGTCCTTTTCCTTCCTCTCCTCCCCCCAGAAAATGAGAGTTCTCATGCCATTGCCGTTGGTGACTGACTCATCTGGACCCTCATAGAATGAATGCTGTTCAGAATCTTCTTCTGATGACCTGCCAAGGTGACCCCTATTCTCAGGAGGTCTCTAGGAGGGAAAAAAAGACAAAAAAGGGCATGCTAGTGTTAGAGCAGCTTTTCAAGGATCAAACCGCATCATAGAAGGCAAGCTCTTGCTTTAGTTGGGTAGGCAGATAAAAGTGTTTAAAAATCCAACAGTCAGATTTACCCAAGTCTTTGCTTACATAGGTATTTTCTTGCTCAGTCTCATTTGCTTCACGCGGTGGCCCTTGTCTCCAATGACCCCTCCCAACTTAGACCATCCTAGAAGTGTTGTGCCCTGTTCTTCACGTATGGGTGCTGGAGAAGCCCCCCGTTCATTGTTTCCATGACCCTAGGAGGACTGGAACTTTTGTGTGTGTGTGTGTGTGTTTTAACACTCTGAGCACACACTATATGGGGCTTTGGTTATGCTGTGGAGCTTTCTGCCTAAATTAGTGATCACCCACTGAGATTGAAAAGATACGGGGTTTGCTAGGTTTTCTGATGTTTTTCCCCTGAGTTTCCATTTTCTGCCTCTGTTTGAATTTTAATGTCATGAATTTTTAAGAAGGGTGATCTCAAAATAACTTTCAAATATCTGCCCAGGCAGGAATTTAAGTAATATGTTTAGGATAGGAGTTTAGACTGTACTCATCTTTTTTTTTTTTTATGTTTGTTTATTTTTGAGAGAGAGAGAGGAGGGCAGAGGAAGGGTTGAGAAAGAGAGAGAGACACAGAATCCGAAGCAGGCTCCAAGTTGTGAGCACAGAGCTGGATGCGGGACTCGAACTCATGAACCATGGGATCATGACCTGAGCCGAAGTTGGACACTTAACCAACTGAGTCACCCAGGTACCCCATCGACTGTACTCATCTTCAAGTTCATGGCTTATATTTAATTTTGGGGAGACCTGTGCATCTTTGCCTAGTTAATAATAATAATAATAATAATAATAATAATAATAATAATATAGCATTGCTCGAGTACTTCTCATGTGCCATATACTATTTCACATATAGCTAAGGAAGTATTTCCTAAAAACTGACAAACCACTCAAGGTCAATAATAATAATTTAGCAGCAGTTGTTTCTTGTGTGCATCCTGTAGGCAGGCAGTAGGCCAAGTGCTTTGCATGCACTATTTCATTAACCTTCTACCAAAAACTATTATATTTTGCTCATTTATGGACAAAGGCAAGTAGGGCTCAGAGAAGTTAAGTAACATGCTCAAGATCCCACAGCAGGTAATTGGTGGTGGGCCTGGGGTTCAAATTCAAGACTACCTGGTTTTTAGCCGCCCTGTAAGGCCTGCTCTCAGAACTATTCTAAAGTCCTGACTATATTCCCCCAAAAGCCCCTGTCCCTGGCATAGCAGATCACTTTGCCCACCAGACCCACAAGCAGGTTCCTGTGCTCTCCTCAACCCCCCTTACAGCTGGCGGTCAGTCCCCTCAGAGCTGCAGCTGCCTCAGATTGTCAAATCGTCCATGTCTTTTCAGCAAATGCTGCTGAGAGGCACACTTGAATTCTGAATTCACAAATTGTCCTGCAATGTATTTTATTTAGTAGCTCATGTTCTTTTTTCATCTTTTATCTCTCAAGAAACAAACTAAATTGCTCCAATAGTGTATGGGCATTTTTTACTTTTAACTAAATCCCTTAATTTTTCCTTTTCCAGGCGGAGGAAATTACTCCATTGGATGCTTCCAGTTGTGGGGAACTAGGGGGTGATGGCTCCACACACAGCCACATCGCAGTGAGGAAGCAGGCATGGCCTCAGCAGCACAGGCACCCTGCCACCCCTGAACTCGGGCTCTCTGGTCACCTAGACATCCACACCAGCTCTGCA
Organism: Hyaena hyaena; assembly: GCF_003009895.1. Taxonomy (NCBI): domain Eukaryota; kingdom Metazoa; phylum Chordata; class Mammalia; order Carnivora; family Hyaenidae; genus Hyaena; species Hyaena hyaena. Next base: position 1,063,020 of record NW_024081206.1, read on the forward strand.
AGATGGGGAGGCTGCTTTTCCACTGGGAAGTGCTGCTTTTCTTGTTGCTGCTGTTGGTGCCTGATGATAATTCATGGTGTCAGGGGCTGCCTCCATACAGCAGGAACAGAAAATGAACCCACATTTTAAAAATGAATTCTGTTGCTTAGTGGATGCTAGGGTAGATGCATATTCAAGACGTCTCCCTAGGGAAAGCGGAGCTTCCATCATTTCTGGCAAGAATCAACTTCCAAGAGGTAGGGCAGGAGCACCTAGGTGGCCCAGAAGGTTGAGGGGTTGAGCGTCCACTGTTGGTTTTGGCTCAGGTCATGATCTCATGGTTTTGAGCCCCACGTCAGGCTCTGCACTGACAGCGTGGAGCCTGCTTGGGATTCTTCCTCTCCCTCTGTCCCTCCCCAGCTCACTTGCAGGCTCTGTCTCAAAATAAATAAATTAATTAAAAAAAAAAAAAAGAGGTAGAGTGGGACACTAGGAAGACTGACTGCAAAGCAGGAGTCTGGGACAGAAACTGTTCCTCTGAGGTTCAACTGCTGGGGCTGGATGATGGGAGCCCACCTCTCCCTTGGGACTCAGCAACAGGCCCACTTTGAGAGTGAATCCCGGCACCTAGCACTCTGCCCAACATATAACAGGTGATCAATAAGCATTTGTCGCCAATTGCTTGGAGGACCGAGCAGTCCTCTACCTTGGGAAATGTGTGTCACAAGCCACCAACCTCATGTTGTCTATAAATGTTGTGGCCCATGTAGCCAGTGAAGGCCTCTCTGGGGGGATGTAGCTATTCAAAATTTGACCCTTACCAAGTTGTTCCCAGCCTTGGCTGCACATTAGAATCACCTGGGGAGTTTTAAACATCCTGATGCCCAGGTCTCAGTTCATCCCAGTTAAACCAGAAGATCTGGTAGTGGAAGTCAGGCATCAATATATTTAAAAAAACCTTTTTTTAATGTTTAGTTTTGATAGAGAGCGAGCGAGCGAGCAAGAGCGAGTAGGGTAGAGGCAGAGAGAGAGGGAGACACAGAATCCGAAGCAGGTTCCAGACTCCCAGCTGTCAGCACAGAGCCTGATGTGGGGCTCAAACCCACAAACAATGGGATCATGACTTGAGCCAAAGTTGGACACTTAACCCACTGAGCCACCCAGGTGCCCCAGACATAAATATTTTTTAAAGATTTCCCAGGTGATTCCAGTGTGCTACCACATACGGGTACTGCTGTGTCCCAGGGGTGGACCGATAGAAGGGGATGGAATTAGCCATCAGGAAACAGCCCTTGGCCCCTGTGTTGCACCCATGAGCACTGAGGCTTCATGCACTAATTCACCTAATTTCTGAATCTGCTAAATGAAATGAGTGCAAGTAGATAAATATCTCCCAAACTACAGTTCTACAAAACCCCTGCCCCTCAAAAATACGGTTCCACAGTATTTAATAATTTTAAATGGGTTTCTTTATTTCAGGATTTCTCATGGCCTTTAGAATGCTAATATGTGTAGTGAATCTCCAAAAGGGTGATAAAGTGCACAGTATTTCCCAAATTTATTTGACCGTGGGACCTTTTTTCCAAGGAGAACCTATTAACATTTCCCAGAACTGGTGCTGCTCAGAACATTCTTGGGGAAATGATGGACTAATGGATCTTTAAGACCCTTTCTGCTTCTGATCTTATTTGAATAATTTTAGTTTTCATATTCCTCCATACTCCTGTGGGAGCTGCAGACTGGTAAATAATTTGTGGGAGATGGAAATGTATGCTTATTCACATGTGCTATCTAAGTACGAATATGAGCTCCCCACACGTCTGAGATTGTTGCTGAATCAGTGTAGTGCCTCTTCCTGCTCTGTTGTTTAAAGTGCTGGCTGGCTGTGTTCTTTCCATCTGGATGCTCTTTTTGATGGGTTAAGTTTGAAAACAAGCAGAGGAGAGAGTCTTGATGATTAGGCAAATGATACATGGCCACGACTTCGAAGAACTCTCATTTGGGGCCAGAATGACCTCAGCCTCCCCACCCCACCCCCTCCTATCTTTCCAGGGTGCTTCCCCACCAGGCCTGGTTCTAGACAGAAGTGGAGCTTTGGGGGTGAGGCCAGAAATCTAGACTTGTCCCATGAGCAATAGCAGGGACAAGTGATCGCTACCCACAGGGTACCCAGAGGCGAGTCTCATCACTTACTCTGATGTCATCTGGGTGACCAGCTGGAGGGAGGTGAAGCCAGCAGTGAGGAAGCTGTCCCTGTACTGGACCATTTTGATGGCACTGAGCCAGTCATCCACGGTGGTAAAGGCCGTGAAGTCTGGAATGGAGCGGTCTAGCAGGGGCTGGGAAGGCCTGAGACAGAGAAAGAGGAGCAGGTGACCCCACAGCTGCAGGGGTGCATGTATAGAGCCACACCCTGGGCAGACAGCATTCATATAGGATGAGGACGCCTTCCTGACCAGATGAAGATTACAGGGGAGCCCCGTGCTGACCCTTCTTTCCTTATAGACTCCTGATCTGGCATGACTTCTGGAGGCGAGGTGGCTGGTACCCCTGCCTATGGCCCCGGTCTCACATCAGCCAGCTCAGACAGGTAGACTGACACAGTCTGGAGTGAAGAGAAGGCCCAGAACTCCGCTGTAAACCGGAACCTAGAGCTTTCCCATCCAAAGCTCCACCGTGAAAAATATATAAAGTTCGCAACGACCTTCCCAAATCTGTTGGTATCATTTTTTTTCCCTTGGTTCTATCCTCAGCTAATTGAAATAAATGGAACAGAGCAACCCTCTGCTGATTTTCTCTGGAACATTCTCAAAGCAGACACCTTGGTATCCAATTCATAAAGCAGGGTGCTACCTTGGTATATCCCTCAACCCCTAACACCCATGCCCAGTCCTTCACCAAAAATTAAAGATTTGACCTCCAAAATCCCTCAAACTCATCCACCTCTTTCTGCATCATTACCCTGACTTAAGACCCTATCTTGTCTGCCATTATTGCTGCAAATTCTCCTGTTGGTCTTCACGCATGCTCCTTCCCCTCCACATAAGGTCCACACTGTGGACTGGTGCTCTTTGAAAACTGCAGGTGCAATCATGTTCATAACCTTCACCCTAACCCAGATTCCTATCAAATCCTTCAATGGGTGCTCTGCTCTGAAAATCAAGCCCAGAATTCCTAGCAGAGCCCACATGCTCGGAGCATCTGGCCCTTGCTCACCTTTCAGCCTCAGCCCTGACCCAGTCTCCTCACAGACTGGACTCAACACACTGGCCCTGTCCTTCCTACCCTTGAGCCTTTGCTCATGCTGCTCCCTGGTCGGGAACACTTGTCCCTCAACTCCAGTCTTCCTTTCATTCACTTCGAGCACTCTCTCCCTTCAGTGCTCAACTGAAGTAACACTCATCAGGGATGCCTCCCAGACACCAGGGAAGGTACATACCCATGCTCTCCAGCACCAGGCACCTCCCCGCCACAGTGGCTGTCAAGGTCCCAATTTTGCATTTCTTTGGGAGATCATCTGGTCTTTCCCCTCCTAAATGATTCTAAGCTCCATGAGGACACGAATCATGTCTATGTTGTTCATTCTGTACTGCTGGCAAGGGGCGCAGCGCTTAGCACATACATGCATACCACACTTTGGTTGAAAGATAAATTAACAAATCAGTTAACACTGCAGTGCAGAGAGGAATAATATGCAGCTGACAGTTACTGACAGGAGCTGTAAGTTCTGTGTGTTTGCTCACAACAAATCCAATGGCTTTTTATTTCTGTGTCCCATAGCAATCAGGGCCTTTAGTTGCTAAAGGCTGCCCAAGTTTCCAAGTCTGGAGCTCTTCCTGGTGTATTTAACAAAAAGTGTGCCTTCTGCAAAGAGAATCTCCCAGAAGTGGAGCTTCATACGACTCCTATCAGATACATTCAATTATTACAGAGCCCAGTGAGTGCCCAGCCTATCTGAAGCCAGCAGACAGTGGAGACCCAGACAGATATCTTGGTATCTGTTTATAGCCCATGTTGGAGGCAGGGAATACTTTAGAAACATGGAAAAGAAAAAGGAAAGAGGAAGTCTTGGACTTTCTTTCATTAGTGGATAATCTTAGCCACCTCACCCTTGCTCTCAATGGATCAAAAGGCTAGCAGCCTAGGAGACCAGCCACACCTAGCAACTACCCGGTTCTATGAGACTCACACGGCGGTGATGGTTGCCACAGTCTTGAGACTTGCCGGGTTTCGGATCATCTTGTCCAGGGTGTTGACAATCTCTGCAAAGCGGGGCCGACTATTACGGTCCTTCTGCCAACAGTCCAGCATGAGCTGGTGGAGAGCAGCTGGACAGTCCATGGGTGGGGGCAGCCGGTAGTCCTGCTCAATGGCATTGATGACCTGTAGTGACACACATGGGAACAGGTATGATTGGGTGATGAGACACCAGCCAGTCATTCACAAAGCAGCTCCCAAGACTGGAGCCTCCCTCATTCTGTGCTCAAATGCCTCTCTCCATAATGGATTTGACATGTACTTGGCTTTTCTCCCTAGACTGTCCCTAGTACCCGCAGCGAAGCCTGACACACACTAGATCTCTATAAATGCTTACTAAAGAATGAGCTGGTAAAGGGTGCCTGAGTGGCTCAGTCGGTTAAGTGTCCGACTTCAGCTCAGGTCATGATCTCACGGTTTGTGGGTTCGAGTCCTGCAGCAGGTTCTGTGCGGACAGCTAAGAGCCTGGAGTCTGTTTCAGATTCTGTGCCTTCCTCTCTCTCTGCCCCTCCCCCACTCATGCTCTATCTCTCTCTCAAAAACTATAAAAAATTAAAAAAAAAAAAAAAGGATGAGCTGGTGAATAGCTTGAGTTTTTTTTTTTTTTTTTTTTATATTTTTTTTTTTTTTGAGAGACACAGAGTGCATGAGCAAGCAGAGGAGAGTCAGAGAGAGAGGTNTTTATTTTATATTTTATTTATTTCTGAGAGACACAGAGTGCATGAGCAAGCAGAGGAGAGTCAGAGAGAGAGGTAGACACAGAATCTGAAACAGGCTCCAGGCTCTGAGCTGGCTGTCAGCACAGAGCCTGACGCGGGGCTCGAACCCACAAACTGTGAGATCATGACCTGAGCCGAATTCGGATGCTTATCCGACTGAGCCACCCAGATGCCCCAAGGTTCTCCTCTCTTAAAGAAGACATTGGGCCCAATGCTGGCAGCTGGTAGCACTAGGGGTGATGACGAGACGGCACACAGGACACCTAATGGATTTCTTCTTTATACAGGAACGCCACCAAAGCACCTGGGTGGCTCCTTCAGTTGAGCTTCCAACTTCAGCTCAGGTCATGATCTCATAGACCTGAGTTTGTGTGTTCAAGTCCCATACTGGGCTCTGTGCTAACAGCTCGGAGCCTGGAGCCTGCTTTGGATTCTGTCTCCCTTTTTCTCTGCTCCTCTCCCGCTCCTACTCTGTCTCTGTCTCTCAAAAGTAAATAAATGTTAAAAAAAAAAAAAAAGGACCCTCACCAAAGCTTGTGATGGCCTCATCCTTACACTGCTAAGAGAAGAGAAAGGAGGGAAGTAACAGCTTTTAATAGCCTACTCCATGCTAGGGCCACTCTCGAGGCTTCTTGTGCATTGTTCGCCTTGATCTTCATGATGCAGCAATGTAAACTGGCTTGAAGAGACTCTGGCTACACAAACCAAGTAAGTGCAATGACAATGGTCAAAATAACAAGGTGAACTAAAATGAATATAGCCAATGAAGTTTTGGTAATCTTTGCAGACTCCAGGGGATAATTTTGTCAAGATTTTAGAATCTTTATATACTTTGGTCTGTTTTTCACATTGTTTCAAGAGTTTACTTCACTCTTTACTTCTTAATTTCCAATTTATTTAAATCAATTATGCCTGCTCTGTGCTTTTTGTAATAGCAAAAATAACTGTCAACAACTCAGTGCTAAACATGTGAGTTCATTACATGCCCTCCTACCACAATGGAAGGCCTGGCTTACAAGGAGTACCTTTAAGTGATGTTGTAAAAATGTACCTATTGAAATGGAAATATACTCACACCAAAATCTTAGGGAAAAGAGCAGGCTGCAGAGCTGCAGGTATAGTATACTTGCTTTTGTAAAAACAAAAATCAAAACAAAACCACAAAACAGTAATTATACACATGCATAAAAACGACCTCAGAAAAATAGATAGCATGGCGTTAATGGCGGTTGCCTCTGGGCAGGTAGGCATGTGAGTGCTTTTCATGCTCGTTTGTGTTTTTATTTTCTATAATAATTATACATTGATTTTATATTAAAATAAACAGTTCAAGCACCTTCAACAACAAAGGAAATAATTTGGAGTTCAGGGATTTTCAGGTGTTTTTGCCTCTATTTGAAAAAATGTCAGATTCATTTCAACAGATTTTTTTTTTAACCTTGTAGATTGGTGAGAAAGTATTTTCAATCAGCTTGTATTTTTACAAGTTCTATGCCCAGTATATAGGACATGGAGTGGGGCATGAGATAAAATGACCCGAAGTCATTAGAAATAATCAAGGTGTATTATTCCTTCTATTCCAGGTGGTGGAAAAACAAACAAGTATCCAAACCACACCAATATCAGTACCGTACACAAACCAGTGACCAGGAACTTTTGAATAATATGTTGCTTCACCACTAAATTTTTACCCCTGCCAAACTCCTGTCAATCAAATTACCTGCTTTCTTCTCGGGAGGACGTTACGGCCCATTTTCCCCATGAGGAAACAGAGGGACACCCAGTGAAGTAACCCGCCTGAGGACCCACAGCTGGGAAATGGTAGGACTGAGGAAAAATCGCAGGGGTGTCTGACTTTAAGTCTGGAACACCCTGAAGCCCACTTTCCCGAGGCCTCTGTGGGGCTGTGATTGTAACGTTGGCCTGAAGAAGAATCCTTGAAGCTGTCTGATGTCTTCATGGTGGGAAACAGGTATGGAGCTAAACCAAGTAATCCATGAGGAGGAGTGGCCAGGCATCACTGCCATCAGCCTGGCTCACAAATTGGCACCCTTTCCAGCTCCTCCTAGGCAGCCAGACTGAGGGGCCCAGTCACAGAGCCCTCGCCCACTGTCGAGAAAAGTGGGATTATCAACTGAATGGACCCATGAGCTCTTTATGTCAGGGCTGGCAGGAAGGGCTAGTGTCCATATTCAACTTCTCCTGGGGACAGGGGGCCCCAAAGTCTTCCAGTGCATGGCAGCTCGGGTTGCCCTAAACTGCTAGCATCTCTGCTCAAATTATGTGGTGCCAGAGCCCCACATAGTGCTTCCTCCCACTGACAAATTTTCCTCCCGTCTTCCTGTAACAGGAAGGAGCACTGGAGTCAGGGCCCTTCTGCAGGGGGTACAGCTCCATGGTGTGACCAGGTGACCCAACCACTCCTGGCAGAGCACCAAGAGGCTGGGGGACCCATACACGCACGGAGTCCTCCGTCTGTGAGCTCTGGGCTAAATGCAACTTAGCTATATTTCCCTGGTCTCCTCCGCATGCCACCTTGTTGGAAGGTTTGAAGACTGTCCTGGCATTTGTTTTGTGTTTCCCATGCTTGTCTGGTATACTGACTTTCTTTTTAAGAGGCTATCAGAACTACTGATCCCTCCTCCTTGGGGGTCAGCCAGGAGTGCAGACCCCCACATGGCACTGGTGATGGTATGGCATTGTGGCTAGGAGCAAAGACACTGGAGGCCTGGGTTCAAATCCTAGTTTCACTTCTTACTAGCTCCAGAACCTTGGGAGAGCCACTGGACTTCTGGAAATTGCCCAGATATGGTTATTAGGAAGATTCCATAACACAGTGAAGTGATGTTGAGCACCATACACATGAAGGAATGGTAGAGGGCATATCTTCGTTAGATGGGGGCTGTCATTCCTGCCACGTCTATTACAGTAACTGTGCAAAGAAAGTTGCTGTTCTGTTGCTGGGCACTAGGAGGTCTAGGGACACAGTGATTTGAGAGCACCAAGCACAACAGAGAGGGGTTGACTAATTGTTAAATCCCTATTTGTCACCTTTTAGGATGTAGGATAGCCATGCTCGTGTTTACAAAATGGGACTTTATGACATTTGCTATCTCTTCTAGATAATTTTGTTGTCATTGTTCAAGTTGTATTCTGGGAGCATTGATGCCTCTTGCACATTGATAAAGAAAGCCTTTACCTTCCACCCCGAAGAAAAAATTACCTAAGTCATTAATTGGCGCATGGGTAGCATTTATCTCCCCAAGTCTTTCGTTGAAGCCTTATGCCTTTGGAGGGTTTTACTCTCTTTAAGGATCTGGGTGTTTTCCAAATTTTCTGAGTACAGAACTTGTAATCAGATTAAAACATCATTACTTCAAAAAAATCACTGTGGTCCTCTAATGGGGTTTTGGGATCATTCTCTGTCACACCTGCCATGCTAGCAGGTGTGGAAAACAGGGAGGAGACCTGGAGAAGCACCTTCCATTTGGCCACCTGATGGCTGTAAACATGAGCACCACATTTGAATTGTGTGGAAGATTTGGCCCAAGGTGGGGGGTGTAGGGTGTCCTTCTGAGCAGAGTTGAAAACTGGAGTGAGGCCTGGGCCCTTTTCCTTGGTCTGTAACAGGATGGGATAAATGGATGCTGAAAAGACTAGAGATTAGGCTGAGATCAGATGGCATTTCCAGAGAGAAGCAAGAGTGAGGGTGTGGTGGTTAAGAGAACCAGGCAAGTGTGGCCACTGTCACCCGAGCAGAGCAGGCCGCCAGCTCACTTGGAGTGGTCTGCGGCAACTCTTCAGGCCTCTGAAGGCTGGCATAAGCCAATGCCCTGGGCCTCAAAGAGCAGGGACAGGGAGGGGAGAGGGGCTGCCTTTGTTTCCCCTGTACCTGGAGAAGTGCTGGGGGCTGGGGCTGGTGGCATTGGGCGGGGCAGGGGTAAGTGACTGGAGCTTCTTGGGAGATGAGCAGAGGGGGCCCTCCACTGGCCCTTGAGTCCTCAGTAGGCTACTGGCTGCCCCCGCCCATGCACTTCCCATTAGTGAGTTGGGCAGGACCTGTTCCACCTTCCGCAGGGGAGAGTGAAGTGGAGAAGCTCAGAGCAGTGGAGGAACCAGGGCAGAGGGGGTTAAGTTGAGCTCTGATGTTTCAGTAAAACCCCAGCTCCTCTCCACAGACACTGCCACTCTCATTATCTCTGTCAATCAGATCCAAGCAGCAGAACTTCCAAGTTCTCTCCCTGGCTGACAAACTCTCTGTACATGTTCAAAGACCTTCCCGGGCTCCGGAAGCCCAATTACCAGCACTCCGACTTGCCTCAGCAATTCCCTTTCTTAAGGCCTTTCAACTGTCATCTGTAGAAGCCTTTACTGCCGCCTTTACTGCGGTTTCTGATGAGTGTGGCTATAGCCCGGCCACTTGCGGCCCCTCCTGGCTCTCTCTCAGGCTGGGCTGACTCCGATGGGCAAAAGGCACCCCCCACTTTCCACCCAGAGCACAAACGCACTTGGGACAATGCTTAGGGGCTTCATGGTGGAGAAATACAACAAAATTGGAATACACTCCTACTTTGAGACATTCCTCTTCCCTTTGAGAGACAGCTCTAGCATCAAATACCTGGGAAGCCTTTCTCACCACCCTCCCAAGCCTAAATGTTCCCACAGCCCCGTGTAGGTGCTGCTGGACTGTGAACGGCCAAGAACGGAACCAGCAAGCACAATGCTTAGCAGCAATGAGTGTTTGCTGAAATAATGATTTGGGAATTCTGGAAGTCTAATATCAGAAATTCCATTAGTTTTCAGCATAGGTAAATTCATTTGCTGAGAATATCTTGAATGTCAAATATTGCTTGTCAGACAGTTTCATAATCCATTCTGTGTGCTGAATTGTTCTTAATAGGATTAGAGTCTCAGGAAAGGGCCTCCATGTTTTCTAGATCACATTTATTACCGCTCCAGTTGACGGTGTGAATGCAGCCGGGTGCAGCTGATTTCATGAATGCAGCCTCGGCCTCTATTCTGACACTTACTGCTCTGACATACTATGGGGCAGAGGCGAGGCATGGATAATCATAAATGAGAGGGGGCCTAGACACCACACATGGCCCTGGGACCTGGTTAACGATGCAGCCGTTTCACCTGCCCTGGGCTGATGCCACTGTGCCCATGGGATCAGGGCGCATGGTCACAGCAGGAGCCCAGCACCTCCTCATAGTCCCACTGGGAAATGTTTCCTGAGCTCCCAGATCACCACCTTTCTCAGTCTTATGAGCACCTGCCATGGCTCTAAACCTCAGGCTGGAGAGAGGGCTTGCTGAGGCCAGATTTCTCCAGTTAACGGGGCCCCAGGGCCACCCAAGCATGGAGTTGCTTATGGTGCAGCTGGCTGCCCGGTGGGGCTGATCTGGACCGGGGATAGCCCTGCCTCATCTTGCTGCTAGGCTGGGAAAGAGAATAACCACCCCCAGGGAGATGGGAAGAGTAAGAACAGAGGAATGCAGGTTTTGCAACCCTCTCAGCTGTGGGGGGGGGGGTGGGGGGGGAGGAGAAGGCATGTATTAAAAATACAAAAGTGGGATGGTCCGGGAGAATAGCTCGGGATCAAAGGCAGTGTGAAAATCCGATAGGACTTTCAATTGGGGCCTTAACAAAGCAAATCATTCTCAAAAGGCTTCCTCCCCGTTTAATAGTTATGAAGCAAAGGGTCGCATCTGGAACACCTCTGCCTAAAGCATCTCAGATGCTTAAAGCCTGGAGGGGTGCTGATCACCTCCACTCAGACAGGGTTCCACTCCTGTGGGCCATGGGAATCTGACCAACTTTGGGAAGCTTGCTCAGCTCCTCCTTCAGTGACAGGTGACAGGCCCCCAGAAGAGTAGACTCTCAGGAAAAAAGGGCCCTTTCCAGTTTCTCTCTTTAAAGCTGAGAGGTGTGAGCTACAAAGATCCTGCGAATGGCTCAAGGCAGCACATCTGTCAGAGGCCCGGCCCACAGACCAGCATGGTTCTGCCTCTGTTGGGGGTGGAGGGGTGGAACAACACACAGGCTGTGGGCTTTGAAGCAGGGCAGAATCTCCTGCTTCCTTTGGGCCTGCTCTGCTTCATAGTCCACAGCCATTCAGAACCAGCCTTGGGGCTCCTGGCTTGGCCCAGGCACCTTTACTGGCTCTGGGGGTATGGGGATTGTCATATCTCTGCGCTGGACTCTTTGATTAGTTCAAACACTGGTGCACGGGTGTCTGTATCCCCTGCCTGGACACCTCAAGTTCTGGTTGTGAGGCCCTGAGCTGAAGCCAGAGAGGAGGGGCTGGCATGCCCCTGGCTGTGGGAACCCTTCGATGGGGGTTTGTGACAACACTCACATCTTGGTTGGACATATCCCAGTAGGGTCTCTCTCCAAATGACATGACTTCCCACATGACGATCCCGTAGCTCCAGACGTCGCTGGCAGAAGTGAACTTGCGGTAGGCGATGGCCTCTGGAGCTGTCCATCTCACAGGGATCTTCCCTCCCTGGAAGAAGGAGAAGCTGGTCAGCCCAACTGTCAGGCTTCTAGTCGAAGGCAGGAGAAAATGAAGTCAGCATGCACATCCTCTCCACTCCCTGCCCTCACGTCTGGTGAGTTAGGACAGCCAGGATAGGCCATGCCCCATGGGCAGGCCACCAATACGCACCTGCAGACAGGGGCTCAAGGAGGATTTGTGTTACCTGTGCTGGTCTCACGCCATTGTGGGCACACCACCCGTGAGGCCGCGGCTGTACCGAAGCTTTGGTCCCCAACTCCTGGAACACTGATCTTAATGTCACTGTTGGGGAGGTGGGTGGTAGAGGGAGTGTAAATGGTGTACACGCACCCCAACATGCAGTTCCCTGCTACAGGAGATGGGCCCCAGGAGGCGGGAGATGCCAGGTGCAGCTCTCTTTTTCCCGCAGCATTTGTAGCCTTCACAACATTGGGTCAGGAGGAAGCAAAACAAACACAAAAGTGGGGGCCTCCTACTACAAGATCACTTTCCTCATGTTCCACCTCCTGCAGGGGGCCGGGGGGGAGGAGAATTTCCTCGCCCTGCAGCTTACAGACAGCCATGGGCTGCACTGGGTTTAATGGGCCCGGCGCTGAAGTCTCTGCAGGTGCCACCATCCCCCTGCCTTTCAGTGGAGGTTGATATTCCAAGGCTGGAGGTAGACACTTTTTACTTTTAGGTCTGCTTCTCCTCCTTGTCCTCCAACCCCACACTGGACGTTTCCAACCTGCTCTCTTCTTGGTCCTCAGCTTGTCTGCCAGACCTTGGCCTGTTTGAAGGGACTGCTATCCATCCATCCATTCACCCTGCCAACATTAGGCAGCAAGCACTGCTTTGTGCCAGGCCCTTTTTGAGGAGCTGGTGTCCCAGAGATGAGCCAGCCATGGTCCCTGCCCTCAAGCTGCACAGGGAGTAGGGAGGCGGACAAGACAACAGACACTTAAAATGTGTTGTTAACAATATGGAAAGTGACAAGTGTGAGGCTGACGGGGGTAGAGGGTGTTCTGAGAACCAGAGCAGACACCCTAACACAGGTAGTGAGCAGGGAAAGTGCCCAGCAGCAGCCAGAAGACCAGTGTCCTGTGGGATTAAGGACATCTAGAGCCTTTGTCTGGGTTTGGATACCAGAACTGCCCTTTCCAACTTGTGTGACCTGGGGCCAGTTACATAACCTCTCTGTGCCACTCTCTCATCGGCACAACAGGGGTGATGATCACAACTATGCAGTCAGATTGTTGGGAGGATTATGAGGGTTACTGCCCACACAGTGCCTGGGACAGGGCCTGGCGTGCCATACGTGCCTGAACTGTGACTTCACTATCTGCTCAGTCCCAGAAGAGGAGGAGAAGTTTATCAGGCAAAGAGGCGGGAGGAGGGAAGTTCTAGGCAGAGAGGAGCGTGCGCAGGTGCCTAGGTAAGAGCGAGGATGATAACTAAGTGCAAGGGGGAGCCCAGCATGGTTGCAGCTTGGCAGTCCCAAGGGCGAGTGCAGGGAGGGGGCGGAGGGCAGGGCACCAATGCCTCCTGGGGGCTCTGCACCCCAGGGTGAAGTGGGGGGCACTCGTCAACGCAGCCCTCCACAGCTCATCAACCGCTAGATCGAATATGATCCTCATTTTCATTTCTTTCTGCCAGCTAGCAGGCTTTCCCTCCCTGGCCTTGCGCTCTGTCTGGGCTCTGCCCGCACAATACCCGAGGCTCCCTCCCTCCCCTCTGCATCTGCCTCATGCGTCCGCTGAAGGAGGATATTTTTATACTGACCACTCTCACGATCGGTTCCAATCACCAGAGACGCATGTTGGACTTCGGCAAAAAATACCTTTAAAATGTGTAAGTGGTTAATCTGAGTGCGAGTGACAGAAAAAGGAGCAAGCAGCAAAGTGTATTTATATCTGGTTTCCTGACCAGGGCCTGGGAGGGATAACAGCTGCCAGGCCAGGCCCTCCCCAGAGGCACATCCAGCTTCCTGCAAAGAAGACAGTCCTGATTTCCCCAGAGGACCAAAGGCTGTTGGGGTGGGAGACGTCCTCTGCTCAAATGCCAGCAATATGACAAATGCCTGGAGGGCAGGCCTGGGCCTCTGCAGCAACAGGGTGCTTCGTTCTCACCATCCCCCAGAGCAGGAATGAGCTCACTGGCTTTATCTACAAGGTACCCGTGGCTGGGCAGAGACATGGAAAATTCGGCCAGAGAACCGGGAGTCAGCAAACACCTGGAGGCCAGTGTCCACTATTGGGGAGGACACCACACCTGGAGAAGGCCTGGGCCCAGCGGAGGGGTTTCTGCTCCCTCAGAATACTTGGGTGAAGTGAGGCAGGAGACAGCAGGAGTTTAATTAAGGTGACGTGTGTGTGTGTGTGTGTGTGTGTGTGTGTGTGTGTGTGTGTGTATGAGTGAGAGAGACAGAGAGACAGAGACAGACAACCCAGGGCTGAGTAAGAACTCATCAATATGTGTGAGAGGAGAGAGGGAGATAGAGAAAGCTTGGCTGTGTGGGTCTGTGAGTAAGAGAATTAGGCTTATCTTCTGTGTGTATGTCTGTGTCAGGGAGATGGGGAGAGGATGTGAAAGTGTGGTTCTTCTGAATTTCAAAAAGGCAGTTTGGGAGTCTGAAGGTGTCCTCTCTGCAAAGTCTGGAGCAGACCTCAGGGGCTGCCGGTGACAGCTGTTGAGTCGCTCCCTCCTCCAACTCAAGTGGAGGAGCCGGGCACGCTGGCAGAGCGCCTCAGCCCCCCTGCCACCTTGTGCTGTTGGGCCTCACTGAACACTGAGTTTGGCCTGTCATGGCCACCCTCCCCCCTCCCCCACCAATCCCAGCAGGGAGCAGAGCCTTCCAGAAGAGCCTTCCAAGACAGACAGATGACAGTTTGTCACGCCAGCTCTCCCACTTAGCCTTGAGAGCAGGAGATGCTGACCTCTGAGGCGAACAAAAGGAAGGCAACCTCAGGGGGACATAGGGATGGGTGCTTTCATTCCTGGGAATTTTAAACTATTCCTCCAAGCTTTTCAAACATCACTTCCTGAGCGTTGCTTTCTGATGCTCAGAGGTAATTACGGTGATGATTATTTAACTCATCTTTGGTTATGTGAAAGGAAAGCTATTAATGTAGAGCACAGTGACCAGCCCCATGGAGGGAGACCAGAAGAAAAGGAAGTGGAATGGTGTTACAGCAGGTTTGCTAGTGAGGATGGTCCTCCTGCTGGAAGAGAAGTCTGGGCCGGAAGGCCCAAGGCCGATGCATTCCTATAGCTGCAAAGTGCTCTCAGAGTCGCTGGCTCTCTTCAATGCAGGCATGAGCAAGGACCACAGAGAAGGAGTGATTTGCTTTGTTGGATGGGAAGGCACATGAGGGAATAATTCTAAGGCGGAGGAGCAGATGAGGCTCACTGGGAAGGAATCTGCATCCATGTAGGCAAAAGGAGGCCGACCCTGGGCTTTAAGAGAGCACTATTCATGGCGCAGGGCTTCTCCAAGGCACCCAATGACTGCTACCTCTAGGGATGCAAAGGCAGTCTACATTCTGCAGGGACCCCGGTTTCCCCAGAGTTGCCACAGGGGGTCACTGTTTGGGTGTGGGGGAGGGAGAAGGGAAGAGGAGGGAGCAGCATTTCACCACCATCAGGGCCCTAGGCTCCCCAAAGGACTTACAGGCTGACCTTCTGTGTAAAACTTTGCATTATTGGTTGTGCTGCCGAGAAATTCTTCAAAAGTTTGAAATCCACTGCTCAGAATAATCATGCCTTAACTGTGGTATAAGAAAAACTACGATGTGTCTGCGTGGGTGTATGTGCCTTGATGGACTAAAAGAAGATTATGTGGCAGTGGATTAATTCTAACCTAGACATCTTCAGGGTCAACTGCTAATAAAGCACAGCCACACCTACCAGCAGGTGTGACCAAGAGGTGAAAGGTGTCAGTGTAGAGGTACTTTAAGTCCCTCAGCCTCAGCCAGCCTGCAACAAGCTTAGAGCCAGCACCCGTGCTGCCCGGCATCCTGGTGGGGATGTGGCAGTTGGTGATGAGATGCAGCTCCACTCCCAAGGATCAATGGATAGCCCCCATGCCTCCCAGCCAGCTCACTCTCTTGGCACAGTAAGATTAAGTAGGCACCGCTCATAGCTTTGGTTCTAAAACTCCGTCAATTGTAGAGTTTTACAGGCCAAAGTCTGAGCATAGCACCAATTCCCCTTGCTGATTACTTATCCTAGTGATGCCCATAAAAGTATCACTTCTGTGGGCGAGGGGCATTGCTACCATACTTTCCTCTGCCATTTTGTGTGAGATGAAGTCTCAGTGGGGATATAGCAGGAATCCAGACACTCATGAATACTGAGTATGGTGATAAAAGACTTGTTCATCAAATACTGGGATCATGCTGCATGTGGAATTCCCTTGAACTCTGGAAGCAATAGGTTTATGACCAAGAGCATCATGCAATGTCTCTGAATTTCACAGTAAACAACTCTCCAAAAGGTTTATATTAAAAAAAAAAACCAAAAAACCAAAAACAAACCATTGGGGTTGTTGTGGAGAGCCAACATGATATATATGTAAACCACTTGGTGTATTGTGTATTATGGTCACCATTAAACAAGAACAAGATCTATTGAGGTGTGTGGGTTGGATTGTGTCCCCTCTCCTCCTATCCAAAAATATGTTCAAGTTCTAACCTTCTGTACCAGTGAATGTGACCTTATTTGGAAATTGGTTATTTCAAAATGTAACCAAGTAAGATGAGATCATACTGGATTGGTGGATGGCCCTAACATCCAACAACTGGTGTCAGAATAAGGCGGCCACGTAAAGACACAAAAATGGATAGGAGGGAATAACAGATGAAAATGGAGGTAGAGATTGGAACGTTGTACCTACAAGCCAAGGAATGCCAAGTATTGACAGAAGCAGCCAGAAATTGAGAGAAAGGCATGGAAAAGATTCTCCTGTGGAGCCTCGGGAGGAAGCATGACCCAGCCAACACCTTGGTTTTGGACTTGTAGCTTTCAGGACAGTGAGAGAATAAATTCCTGTGGTTCAAAGCCACCTAGTTTGTGGTGCTTTGTAACAGCAGCTATAGGAAACTAATACATTGAGTATATACAAACTTATTAGGCCCTCACTTAAAAAATACTGCTGTTAGAGGTGCCTGGGTGGCTCAGTCAGTTAAGTGTCCGACTCTTGGTTTCGGCTCAGGTCACGATCTCAGGGTTAATGAATTCAAGCCCCACATTGGGCTCTGCATGGACAGCGTGGAGCCTGCTTGGGGTTTTTTCTCTCTCCTTTCTCTGCTCCTCCCCACTTGTGTTCTCTCTCAAAATAAATAAACTTAAAAATAAATAAATAAACAAACTTAAAATAGAAAATGACTGCTATTAAATTCCCAGGTGGCAGAGCTACCATGGGCTGCCATTAGGGGGCAGTAGGAATTGGGAGTGAGAGACCCCTCTAACATTCAGATGAAATGCCAGGCCTTCTGTGCTATTGATCAAACCCAGGTCAGTGTACACCCTGAGGAACTGCCTTTTGAAGCAATGTGAGTGCTGTGTGGTGAGAACTTCAAGGCAGCACCACGGCACCTCTAGTGTGGACAACAGTCAGAAGGCAGCCCTGACAATGATGCAGGAGTCACCATCACTTCTCCTACTCACCGGAGAGGCATGACATTCCTGAGGGGGAATCGGCCCCTCCTTTACTAGAGTGTCCGCAGACCCAGGTGGCCACTCCAGGCTTAGGTAGCTGCATCTTAGCTGTACAGTTGAAGGCGGTACCAAGGCTCTTCTCGTTGGCATGCCCACAAAACCTAGCCTAGTGCTTCTCTGACTTGGCTGCCCATTGGAATCACCCTGGAGAAGGTTTTTCTTTTCTTTTCTATTTTCCTTTGTTAATGCCAGCGGCTATTCTAATTTATTTAGAGTCTCTGGTTGTGGTGGAGCCTAAGCACTGGTAGGTTTCAACATTTTAACATGCTTCAGGTGAGTCTAATGTGCAGTCATTAGTCACAACCACTGGCCCAGAAGAGTGGTTCCTAAATTTGAGTGTAGATAAGAATCTCCTGGAAGTCTTGTTAAAACACACATCACAGAGCCCTAACCCAGGCTTTGCAATTTACCAGTTCTGGAATAGGGTTTGAGTATTTACATTTCCAACAGGTTCTCACTGTGGTTGCTGCACTTTGAGAACCACTGGCATTTATCAACCAGGCATAAATCATGGATTGAGTGAGGGCTCATCTTGAGTATAACTCTGAGCATCACTAATGGCTGGGTTGACTAGGATTCTGAGACTTCATCTGGGCTCATCAAGGAAGAGGGCTGTGACTAATGAGTGATGTCTGCCACAGGTGAGAGAATGAATGGCTATATATATGGCAAGTATTTGCCAAGAATGCACTAAATGTCAAAGGATCTCAAAATGATGGGGGTGGGGGAAGGCAGTAAGCTGGTTTCCCCCAAAGTTTCCATCAAGTACATCTGTGGCCCAAGAGAAATACAAGGTGAAGTTTCCTTTGCACAGAAAATGTCTGATTGGAAGTGGCCTTGGGACACTCCCTATGGAACAGTGGTCATCTTGACTATGCAATTGGCCAGCCCGGGTAAGGCATCTGCCTGCGAGAGGGGCTCTGCGCAGCACGCTGTAGATGTTTCAGATGCAGATGGTCCTGTCCCCAGGTTGCATCCATGGGACACACCCTCTTCCTGTTCCCTAGTCACTGCCTACTGCCCTGGACCAAGAGGTCTAAGTATTAAATTAAGAAAGTGTTTCGGAATGCATGTTTCTATTTAAAAGCACTCTGAAAGAAAGTACACTGACCCGTTTCCCCCCAGTCTAACCAACACAGTGATTTGTCCAGATAAGACGGGTATCAGCCAGGAAGGAAAAGCAGGTTCTGCCTAAAAGGTTCTCTTTCTTGAGTGTTACCAGCTTCTAACAGCCAGTGGAAATGGCTCCTGGCTGCTGAATTGCAATTGAGTCTATATAATAAAGAGGCTGTTCCTAGTTCCCCAGGATGCCAGGAATTTGCATGAAAACAGTCTCTCCATCTTCTGAGAGAGTTCATCTGGCCCCACTGCTTATTTCTTTCCAGAAGCCACAATCTTGATGGTGACACTGTAATTTATTACCATGCTAAGGATTATGATGCAACATACAGAGAATTAGAACTTTAGGTGAGAAACAGGCTGCAGGAACAGGTGAGCTTTCGGAGAGGATGGTCTTATTTGTCATGCAAATGACACAAATAACAGAGAAAAGGGCTGGGAGAAAAGACAACCCAAAAAGACACACTGCGTTGGCTGCAGACAAAATTGTTTCTAAATAGAATGTTTTTCAAAGCTTTTCTTGAAGCATTAGTTGCTCCTCCAGAATGAATGACACAATGCATTTCGTACTCGTAATAAAATATGTGATTTGAATAACTACAAATGGAGAGATTTACAGTAGGCGGGGTCCTCGTTCCCTCTCCCCTGAGCTTCGTGAGCACCGAAACCCTTCTGTGAGATGCTGTGAAAGGTAATTGCAGCCCAAATATCATTTTCCAGCAGCTAGAGAAAGGCCTATTTGGACATAAATTAACTAAAATATGCGGATGATAGTGTGTGTTTCATGTGTGAAGAACAGAAAGGCCACTTGGTGACGTTTCCCAGCTGGAGAAAAAAAATCCTGTTCAACCAAACAAATGCCGTTTCTCTCTATTACTCCAGCAGGGCAAACAGCTGTCTTTTACTACTCATCCTCCAAACAGCCCTTGATGGCTGAGATGTGGGCAGGCATGATTATTATTATTATTATTATTACTTTGTCACGTGGCAATTCTTGAGTTTATCATTAAAAAGAAAGGGTGGAGAGACAAAAGGCTAAATAATTCACTGGTGGCCTCCATTGACTTGACAAGAGGCAAGGCCTCTGGGCCAGGCCGGGGAACAATGCCACGTCTGCCCTGAGGAGGGCACTGTTCAGTGAATCCTGAGGTGGCAATCAGCTCGGTAATGGCACAGGCTTGGTCTCTCCTGGTGCAATCCCACAAGCCTGGGCCTTGCTCTCAAGGCTTCTGAAAAGTCAGCCTCTGGAGTGAGTGGCTGGAGAAAGTGGTCCGGTGGGCTGTAGATTCTCTGTGCTCTGCCTTCCCAGAGGGTGGGCTGCTGGTAACCCAGGGAGGGTGCCAGTCCTCCTCAAGGACCTGGTGAGCAGCAACGAATGTGCCACAATGCCGAACTGAAATACCCAGTTCCCAACGTGCGGTGGGAGGGTGGGCCTCTAGGCCCTTTGGCTGACTAAGCTGTCAGGGAGGATCAGGGAACAGTGTTGAGGAAGGGGCTGGTCAGTCACCCTACTATCTACTTTTCACTTCCTGGGCCATGTCCAGTATGTATCCATTGCTTCTCTGAAAAAGGCAAGAATTGTGCTTTTTTGATGTTGTTTTTGAGCACCAAAGCTCCCACCCCCACTGCTTCACTGCTACCCATTCTCAGCCCCTGTTCTCTCCTTTTTCAGGCAGTGACCGCTGGGTCACTACTTGCCCCATGTCCCCCGTTTCTGTCAGTGACCCATATGGCTGTCCTACCTTTGCCTCATGTGTCTCCCCTCTGAGCCCAGGCACCACACTCTTCTCACATTCCATTCCTGTCCTGTGCACAAGGACACTCAAGCTTCCTGGGGCAGGGCTGCACCCCCCATGGCAACGTCCCTGGGCTGCCAATCAGGCAGATTCTCTGCCTGCAGACTGAGGCCGGCCCCTACCCAACCCTCCTGGAGACCTGTCCAGCCATGTGGGAAGCCTATGGAGTTTATTCCATTATCCTCCCTGAGTTGACTATTGCCTTTAACTTCTTCCTTCCTCTTCACATGACGTTAAGCATCTAACAGACTGTCCATCCACGGCAACCCATTTTAATAGATGTACTAGGCATATTCCTTTTTCACAGTGTAGTTTTGGGTGCCTTACTAATGTCCACTAGTCACACTTCTCGTCTCTCTTCCTGCCCACACCCTCCAACAGCTATTTTAAAATAATCAGTCACATTAAATAGTTTAAGCTCTTCTGTCCTTCTGAACCGCACTCCCTTCTTGGCATGGCTTCTTTCTCAAACAGTCCCAGCAGTTATAACCAAGTCACTTAACCACTCTGTCTTACTGTCTCCACCTGCCAATAGGGATAATAATGCTTAATTATCTCAGAGGGGTGTATGAGGAGCTGCTAGCTGATGCGGGCACAGTGTGAGGCGTGCAGTGAGCTGCTCCGCCTGCCTCCAGGCATGAGGCCTGTTCTCTGGGCCACACGTCCTCCTCCCGTGGGGACAGGGGTGACCAGGGAGGGCAGAGCCAGCCCTAAAGACCAATCAGGGAGGCCGGCTCCTTCCCATGCACTTTGCACATCAGTTATGTGAACCAGGTATTCTGAGGCTCGTTTTACAAGCACCGGGAGCTGCCAAGGAGAGTAGGGTGGCCTGGATCCATACAGATCAGAGGTGGAGAGGGCACTTGAATCTGGTCCTCACATTCTAAATCCTGTGCTGCCTTTTCCTAATAGCGGTGACAGGAAAGAGCAAGGAAAGATAAATGGGAGAATGTGTCCTCATGTATGGAGAGCAGGTGGTGGCTTTCCTCTCTCAAATGGGGAAAAAAAAGGATTAGCTGCTATTTTACTTTGGCAGAGCATGGAGCCCTTGACTCTCAGACTGAGGTCCCACCCCACCTGCACGGTTGTGACCCCCAGACTGCCCAAGTCCAGGTAAGCATTGGGATACAAATGACCATGTGAGTCTACTGCACTTTTGATGTTTGGGGAGCATTTGCTGACAGATACAAATATTAAAATGTATCCCAAAGCGAAACAGGAAAAAACATGTATTGCTTTCTTTTTATTAACTGTTGATTGATTTATTTTGAGAGAGAGAGAGAAAGCACAAGTGGGGGAGGGACAGGGAGAGAGAGAATCTCAAGAAGGCTCCGTGCTATCAGCGCAGAGCCTGATATGGAGCTCAAACTCACAAACTCTAAGATCTTGACCTGAGCTGAAATCCAGAGATGGAGCCTCAACTGACCAAGACACTCGGGCAGGTCCTCCTATCGCTTTCTTTTTAAAATAGAGCATTAACAAGCAGGGTGTACCAGCCAGAAATAAGTTAAGAAGACTGATGGTACCCAGTGAGCGGGAGGAAATAGGGACACAGGGAGCTCTCACAAACTCTGGCAAGAGTATAAACTGGCAAAAGGTTTTTCTATCAGAATCTAAAATGTGCAATTCTTGACATCACCACGAGGGGCAGATGAACATCATGTGCCTCCAGATGTGATACCCTGAGGACACGCCCTCATTTATGTAATGTGTAATGTGTAACCTGGGTCTAATGGGACAAACTTAAAATGAAGAAGATCTTATTTAAAAAAAAAAAAAAAGAACGGTATTATTTACAAATGTAAGGATCATAAAAAACAAAGGAAGGCTGTGAAAATAGTTCAGGTTAAAAAAACCAATAGAACACTGCATGTTAGACAACTTGACAATAAATTATATGAAAAAATAATAAAGTACTTCATATGATGGAATACTACATGGCAATGAGAAAGAATGAAATCTGGCCATGTGTAGCAACATGGATGGACCTTGAGGGTGTTATGCTGAGTGAAATAAATCAGGCAGAGAAGGACAAATACCATATGTTTGCATGTATAGGAGGATTAGGAGGAACTTAACGGAGGACCATGGGGGAGGAGAAGGGGGAAACAGTGGGAGAGAGGGAGAGAGGCAAACCATGAGAGACTCTTGAATGCTGAGAACAAACTGAGGACTGATGGGTGTGGAGGGGGAGGGGGGAGATGGGCATGGAGGGGATGAGCACTGGGTGTTATATGGAAACCAACTTGACAATAAACTATTTGTAAAAAAAAATTATATCTGCAAAAAAATAAAAAATAAAAATGTAAAAAATAATAAAGTACTTCATATAAAAAAGATGAACTAAACACAACAAAATGCAATCTCTGATCAGAGACTAGATGCTGTACTAGAAAGAAAAGTGCTAAGAAAAGAAAGGACATTTTGGGGTGAGTTAACAAAATTAGAATACAGACAGTAGATTAGTTACAAGTATTTTATCCATATCTAATTGCCCAAGGTGGCAGCTACTGTGGTGACGTAAGAGAGCATCTCTATTCTCAGGAAATGCGACACTCATGTCTAGGGGGATGAAGAGCCATAATGTAAGCCAACATTTCTTCCATGAATTTAGGAAAAAACCTTCTATTTTGAGGGGGGAGCAGGCACATGATAAATGGAGGTGAAGTGGTAATAATAAAGAATCTGGAAAAAAGAGTATATGAGTATATTATTCTTATTCTTAGAATTATAAGCTTGAAGGTATTTTTAAAAATGTAGGATGTGCACATTCCTGAACCCAGCAATTTCTGTTCTTGGAGTTTATTGTACAGAGATATCTCTACAAGTGTGCAGAGACATCTACATTCACTAAAGCACTGAAATGATGCAACAGCAGAAGTGACAGGGTGGCCATCCAAAGAGAGCTTGTTCAGTGATTTCTACTGTCCCTTAATACGAAGGAAACCTGCAGAAGCTTACAAGGACAGCAGTGAAAAGTCTCCAAAGACATGAAGCAGGGTACTAAGAGAGGAAAAGATCATGTTCCTGATGGATTTTTCAGTTTATTTATTATTGAGAGAGAGAGAGAGAGAGAGAGAGAGAGAGAGTACAAGTGCAAGTGGGGGAGGGGCAGAGAGAGAGAGAGAGGGAGAGAGAGAGAATCCCAAGCAGGCTCCATCCACACTGTCAGCACAGAACCCCATGCCAGGCTCCATTTCACAAACTGTGAGGTCATGACCTGAGCTGAAATCAAGAGTTGGACACTTATCTGACTGAGCCACCCAGGTGCCCCTATGAAAGATTCTTAAGTAATAAAGTAAGTCAATGAAAAGACCATATTATGTATAATATATACGCCCACACCAAACTGTTATTGACAGTGACTTCTGGGAATTGAGAAGGGGAAGTCTGTTTCACTTTTTGCTTTAAACACACTATGTTTTGATGTTTTTAAGCATCACTTTTATACATAAAACCATAATGACATTAAAAAATAAGGCATTCCAGAAACTTCTTTTTTCAGGTCAGATGGGCTGAACTAGTAAGTTGGACTAGTAAGCTAGCTCCCTTCTCTCTGGTTGCTCTGGGATCAGTCCTTGCCCCCAGGTGTGGCTGGAAGGAGTGGGATTATGACAGCCAAAAGTCTGGTGAGTGGGGCTGGCGATAACAGCTATTAAGAACCAGAGAGAAGGGCCCATGTCCAGGGCTGGCAGAGCAGAGACCGATGGGTCTTTTTTTCCCACTGTGAAGAACCCAGCTGCTATGGACAGCCACGTTGGTCCCTAGGTACATTATTTTCCTACTTGATATCTCAGATCACCAGAGACCTATTGTCACTCATTAATTAATCTCTTAATTTACTTCGCAAACAGTTACTGAGCAGCACGCTCAAGCTTGGGGATCCTCTGATAAAAGAGGAAGCCAGGCTAGCGGCAGGGAGAAAAGACTGCAGGACTCAGCAGTGTGGCATGTGAGGCGTGTGTGGCATGTGAGGCGTGTGTGGCATGTGAGGCGTGTGTGGCATGTGAGGCGTGTGTGGCATGTGAGACGTGTGGCAGAGGCTTTGGGGAGCAACTGAGCAGTCTGGAGGAGAGGAGTGACCTGCAGCCAGGTGCAGGCTGGAAGAGCAGCACTGAGGACATGGCAGAGGCTGGACCCTGGGCCCAGGTGCCTGTGCTTGTTCCCAATCTGTCACTCAAAAGGGATGAGGATTCTGGCAGGCATGCACAGGTCTGCTCAACAGAACCCTTGCTTGGGTGGCCTGGCATCTCTAGCTTGATTTAGACTTTGGCCACTGGTGCCACCATCTTAGCTGTCCTTTCACTGGTGACTGATCTATTTTCAGATATGCTTTAGGATTTACACTACATTTCCCTATTCCTTAGAAAACCAATGCCTGGTTGTTCCCACATTCCCAGATGCAATTTCCCCCAACCTGGTAGGTCTAGATCCCTGGTCTTTGCTGCCCTGGCCATGAATAAATTTACCATATGGCTGTCTCAAAGGCACCTGGCTTCTTGAGAGTGGGAAAGGAGATGCCTCAGTTTCTGTTCCTCCAACCTTCGATCTGAGTCTTTCCCTATAGCTCGTAGTGGCTATTATCAATAGTCCCACTTACAGGACTTAGGGCCTTCCTAATCTTGTCACAGCCTCGTACTGCCAGGTCTCTGTTCCAGAATTTTCTGTAATTGTGAGAGTCATGGCAGCACCTCCTGCTGAAGTCCAAGACACCTTCTTTTCAGAGGGTTCAGAATCCATTTTATCTGGAGCTGGTAAACTGTGAGCACCCCTGCCCCACCCCCTCAAACCCCAGTTACTATTTCCACCAGATCTCTGATCTCCTGAGGTCTAGTACCCATAGTCGCCATTTTGTAGGATCCCAAAAGGCTCAGGAGATAATCCTCAACCACAAGTCAAGAGAACACCTGGAAGGTTCTCAAGATCTATGGCCAATGCACATGATAAACAGAAGGCTTCTCATCTGGTCTTGGAGAATCTCCTAGAGGTTCTGTATCTTGTAGGAACATTTCAGTATTTCCCAAGACCTCTAAGACTGTCACATTCCTGGGGCCTCCAGGGATGTATTCTCCTGCCTGTGGCAAAGGATGGGTGGGATTAGGACAGGCGAAGGGCAGGACATCCTATCTCTGGAGAAGAGCAGGCATGAAGGCAGAGAAGTAGGAATTAATGAGCCAGCATATTTGTAGGCAGAGCGGAACTTGTCTGCTCTCCCCTTCTTCTGTTCTCTCTCCCCTCCACAAAATCAGATTGTTTACATGGAGGATGTGGGGCAGAGTGCAGAGTGATGGAATAAGACCAGGTCTGCAAGGCAACAGCCTAAAATAAGAATTGGGAAGAGATGAGAATTTTAATGTATTTAGCCAAAGGTCATTCCAAAACTTTCCCAGGCAAAAATCAAAGAGAGGGATCTCCAGAATGTTATTCAGTTGACTTTCCAAGTAGAATAAAGGAACATTTGATTGGATTATGGAGCTACCATCCAAAATATCAATGACAATGTGACAGGGTGGCTGGAGTCGGAAAACATCACCCTGCAGCCATGATAATGAAGATTGGTTCAGACAGGAATCGTCAATGGATGTGAAAACTAGGGGAGAAATTTCCATGAAGAGTAGGATATTTGCATAGCCTGTCTTCCCACAGATTACTTATCAGTTCCAAGAGAGAAAATTTTAATATATATTGTATGAAAATATACAGTGGAGAGATTGGACAAAACCCTGACCAAGTGATCAAAATTCATACCACCAATGAGGGGCACGTGGGCCTCATGTATCTTGAGGTATGAAACCTAGGAAGTATACATCACTTAGGTAGGATTATAGCCAAGAATGCAGAACCTGAAGCTAGTTATGAGGAATATCAGAAAAACCCCAAAGGAAGAATGTTCTATTAATGAGAAAAGTGACTGCATCATCCTTAAAACAGAGTCAATGTCATGAAAGACAAAGAAAGACAGTGGAATTGTTCCACATGAAAGGCGATGGAAGAGACACCACAACTAACTGTAAGATCTGACCCTAGACCGCAGGACCTGGAGGGTATTCACTCCTAGAAGAGATCAGTTTTGACAAAATTGAAAATCATATCAATTTTTTGGAAATCTTATCCAAGTAAAAAGTTTTAAAGGAGTTCTCTGACCAAACTGTGGCAGTTCCTTTAGAAATTGTTCTTATAGAGAAGCCAGTGAGGAGAGCCCCAAGACATTTCTATCATGGTTTCAATGCAGACAGTAAAAGAAAAAAAAGAAAGTAATAGGGATAATATCCTACCTTGGAAGCTCCTAAAAGGTAATAAAATTTCCCTAGGATCTTTTTTTTTTTTTTTAAGGTTTATTTATTTATTTTGCAACAGAGAGAGTGCATGCTCCTGAGGGGCAGAGAGAGAGAGAGAGAGAGAAAGAGACGGGGGCTGGGGAGAATCTCAAGCAGGCTCCATGCTGTCAACACAGAGCCCAGCACATGACTCGATCCCATGAACCGTGAGTTCATGACCTGAGCTTCGGAAACCAAGAGTTAGACACTTAACTGACTGAGCCACCCAGTCGCCCCTCCCTGCGATCTTCTTCAAAGACCAATAATGAGCATGGTCTGTAGAGTGTCTTAGGCCCGGAAGGAATATGATTAGGGACAGAAATATTGACCACATAAAATAACCTATTATCATCACAGTTGATTGCCTATAGTTTCCAAATACTACACTTGTACTGGCAAAGCCCTTGTTTGAAAGGAAAGCTTGCTAAAAGCTCAGTATCTCAAACTGATAAGACAGAAGCTGCTGCAGTTGAAGCAGGGCGGTGGCCTGGAGC
This sequence comes from Hyaena hyaena, assembly GCF_003009895.1. Taxonomy (NCBI): domain Eukaryota; kingdom Metazoa; phylum Chordata; class Mammalia; order Carnivora; family Hyaenidae; genus Hyaena; species Hyaena hyaena. The sequence goes on from NW_024081206.1 coordinate 1,089,921, forward strand.
CCAGCTTGGTCTCCCCATCACCTAGCTCCTGACCACCCTTCAAAATTACCTACTGTGAAGTCTTATGTATTCAAATGTCTGTCAATGGACCTATTATCCTGAGAAAGACTACATGGTGTGAAATGCGATGAAAATACTGGAAAATCCCTATTAATGGAGCACATGGAGAGAAGAGCACTGGCCACATGGGTAGAGAGACATCCCAGAGACTCATATACAGGAAGTGATATCACATTTTTCCTTTCCTTTGATTTACATATAGGTGCCAACCCGGTTCTTTTAATTTTGCTCTTATTGAAGACCCTGAAATTTTTCCTGTCTCAAATGGTTAGGCCTGCTGACGGGTCAAGTATTTATTATGCCTAAATGGAGTGCATGCTTCCTGAAAGTGACTGAATGGACTCTAATTTCCTAACCCAAGCATTTCTGCTACAATGTCATATATACATTTTGGAAGAAAAAAAAAACACCTCATATTCTGTGAAATGACACAATAAAATAACAGAGCCTGTGAGAAAAAATTACTTTTGGAGAAAACTATTCAAAATGTAACAAAAGCACAATAATCTGAATAAAAATAGCAGTATGGGTAAATTACAACTTGCATTTGCACCCACATATCTGTCGTCGCTCCTTCTGCAGCCTAAACCCTGGATTTTGTGTTTCTTTGTAGAAGAGATAGGACGTGGGGGCAGTCACATCTCAGAGAGATCAGTTTCATCAAAATTACAAATCTGATCCAGAGTGTAGTCTTCTTTGTCCAAAAACTAAAATTTAACACACAGGAGAATGTTTCCACAGTTTCCACATCTTCAGATTCACCAGATAACAGTGGAAAATACAGCAGTTCTGGAAACCATGAACTTAGCCACTGTCTGCGCACAAGAACGGTCTTTCTGTCAATGTTCAATTTTTTTCTCAAGTTCTTATGATTTTGCTAAGGCTTTTTCTATGATTGTATGAAATCTTGCCCCCGATTGCTTCAAGATGTAAATATCCTGGGGAAAGATCCTATGAAGCCATGGGACTTGCACATTATGTTGACATCATTCCCCCATTTATCAGACAGAGACTGAGTGAGTTTGAATCAAAGGAGCAGGCTCTTTAAGAGAACAGGCTATGTCTCCATTCCCATTTTTAAGAGGTTCCTCGGAGGTGGTGAGGGCAAATGGATATTTGTCAAGTATCCACTGGGCACCAACTGCTCTGCTGGGCACTTTACATATTTAATTAGTATCATCCAATTTTCGCAATCATACTAAGAGGTAGGTTGTTACCCACATTTTACAGATTGGAAAATTGAAGCTCCTGAGGTAAACACCTCACCCAGGTTACATAGCATGTTAGAAGAGCCAGAGGATTTAAATTTCAGTCTCATTGCTATCCAAGTTTCTATTCTTTGTTTAAAAAAATGTTTATTTATTTATTTTGAGAGAGCAAGAGAAAGAGAGAGAGGAACAGAGAGAGAGAGAGAGAGAGAGAGAGAGAGAGATCCCAAACACATTCCGTCCTGTCAGCACAGAGCCCAATACATGGCTCGAACCCATGAACTGTGAGATAATAACTTGAGCCAAAATCAAGAGTGGGATGTCCAAACAACTGACCCACCCAGGTGCCCCCAAGTTTCCATTTTTTACATTACATTGGTTAGATTTTATATTAAGATCCTGCCACTTGTAGAAGATATGAACAGACACTTCTCCAAAGAGGACATCCAGATGGCCAACAGACACATGAAACGATGCTCAGCATCCCTCCTCATCAGGGAAATACAAATCAAAACCACCCTGAGATACCACCTCACGCCAGTCAGAGTGGCTAAAATGAGCAAATCCGAGAACTCTAGATGCTGGCGAGGATGTGGAGAAACGGACACCCTCCTACACTGTTGGTGGGAATGTAAACTGGTACAGCCCCTCTGGAAAACAGTGTGGAGCTTCCTCAGGAAACTAACAATAGAACTCCCCTATGACCCAGCAATAGCACTGCTAGGAATTTACCCAAGGGATACAGAAATGCTGAGGCATAGGAGCACATGTACCCCAATGTTCATAGCAGCACTCTCCACAATAGCTAAAACATGGAAAGAGCCTAAGTGTCCATCAACAGATGAATGGATCAAGAAGATGTGGTTTATCTATACCATGGAATACTACATGGCAATGAGAAACAATGAAATCTGGCCATGTGTAGCAACATGGATGGACCTTGAGGGTGTTATGCTGAGCGAAATAAGTCAGGCAGAGAAGGACAAATACCATATGTTTGCACGTATAGGAGGATTAGGAGGAACTTGATGGAAGAACAAGGGGGAGAAGAAGGGGGGAAATGGTGGGGGAAAGGGAGAGAGGCAAACCATGAGAGACTCTTGAATGCTGACAAAAACTGAGGACTGATGGATGTGGGGGGGAGGAGGGATGGGCATGGAGGAGGGCACTTGTGGGGATGAGCACTGAGTGTTATGTGGAAACTAATTTGACAATAAACTATTTGTAAAAAAAAAAAAAAAAAAGATCCTGCCACTTGTGTTATTAACTGAATGGAACTAGTCTCATGCACTGCTAATTATATTTGGCCTGTCATATGTTATTGCAACAGATTCCCATCTCCCCCCCCAAAATCAGGGGAAAAATGTATTTCATTGAGATGGAGAATAATTTATTCTATTTCATCAGCTTTTATGGTAACTTTTATTTGGTCACATTTTTATAGGACGTTAGAAATTTATTAAATCTCCTTCAGTACAATATTTTTCCTTTGATCTTTACAATAATGTGATATAGACCAAGTATAATATACTATTCCCAAATGACAGATAATGGAATAGAGCCTCAGAGAGGCTTATCCCAAGTTAATAATTAGCAGAGCCAGGACCCATACTATGTTACTGGCTCAAAATTCATCCTTGTCCTTATACCTGCTGAGGGGACCACCCTTCAGAATTACCTACTGTGGAGTCGTGCACTGGAATTGTCATTAGAGCCAGTGGACCAAATTATGCTACGTGATTTGAAACGTGATGCAAACTCTGAAAAATAAAGCAAGGGAAGGATGACTTTAGTGTGTTTGCTACTGAAGATAATGGTGACTGACAGGATAATGGGTATCAAAAGCCAATACAAATAAACAACCAAAAAACTGAATAGTGCATTTTAAATGATAGTGTCTTACTTACTAAAGTACTTTTCTGATACTGAGAGTTACTGTAGGATACTAGCCATTATTTTAAGGTAATAGAAGCCTACTATTCAAGATAGGAAGCAGTAATTTAGGAAGCACATTGGCCCCTCCCCCTGTCAGGGTCTCCCCTCTCTTCCCTGCAGCCATGCACCCCCTCCTTCTCCTACCCCAACATTTCCTGGCCAAGCCTTTGCCCTTTTAACTGCTCAGGATAAAACATCTAAATACAAAGCTCAGGGTAAAATATCTAAATACAAAGTACATTGGGGCACCCAGTTGGCTCAGTCGGTTAAACATCCGACTTCAGCTCATGTCATGATCTCACGGTTCGGTTGGTGAGTTCGAACCCCATGTCGGGCTCTGTGCTGACAGCTCGGAGCCTGAAGCCTGCTTCGGATTCTGTGTCTCCCTCCCTCTCTATCCCTTCCCTGCTCATGCTCTATCTCTGTCTCTCAAAAATAAATAAACATTAAAAAAAATTTTTTTTTTAAAGTACATGAACTCAGTGCTTGACAATTCAGGGTAGAGTCTCCCTGGGTTTCCTGCCATCTGCTATGATCCCTGCGGCTGGGCCAAAAGTTTTTCCAAAGGAGAAGTTTTAAAGAAATTCTGGAGCCCAAAGTCAGGCCCCCTTGGCTACTGATGGGTACGAGCCCTGGGGCGTGGCCCAACACATGCACCTCTAATGGACATGAAGTAAGAAAATGTGTGTGGACAAAATCAGGCACCCTTGCTCAACCCCTCTGACAAGGAGCGGACAGATGTGAAGCTGCAAAGTCAAACCCAGGCCCAGCTCGGGGGAGGCTTTGCATTTTAGTGGAAAATTCTCACATGATAAATGAATCAAAGGTCAGCCTTGCTCTAGTCACCTTGCCTCCCCTCTCCCCGCTGCTCAGCTCCTCGGCCACAAAACAATAAAGGAATGAAGCCACAGGTCCCTCTGAAAGGGTAGCTGATGCTGACCAAGAAAACAACTATCTTCCTGCAACAGAGCAAAGAGTTGCCATGAGGAGAGGGAAGAAGCTTGCCACTCACAAGTCGGACCCATGGCTTTGGCCTCGTCTTTATTTTTCATCAAATGCCCAGATGGCATGTGTCTCTAAGTGAGGAATACTAGTGGAGGTCTATGTGGGTCTTGTCACAGAGAATCTTCTTTTCCTGTTTCTTACTCTCTCATTCTCCCAGGGAAAGGGTTTACTTGAATGCTTTTGAGGGAGGATTAAAATAAAATCTTCACCTCTGTAATCGTCCCCGCCAGATCCCCTGCAGCTAGAGTAGCCGCGGAATGATTCAGTGAGAGGCCTTTGGCCAGGTGCCCTCCTAGTCTTCCCTCCTCACTCTGCTCTCTCATTCTCTCTTCCTCGTATTCCCACTCTCACTCTTTTACCTCCGGATCTGTAAACCGTACTGGATGACAGAGTCTTGGCTGCCTTCAGATTTTGAATTCAGCTTTCTCAGCAGAAGTGTAACAGGCTCAGCCTTGATAGCACTGGTTTTGAGCTAGTGGAATCTTTAGAAAACCACTCTTGCTTCTATGTGCTATTGGAGGGCTGGGTGGAAGGGCTTGGTTTCCCTTTCTAGGATAAACAACTTGCCCTATAGAGATTTGCTAGACCCACAGGACTCTTCTTGTGGGGCAGCTCTGCCCTGTAAAGGGCTCATAGGCCAAGCCCTACTAGAAGGCCCTGTCAGGGGCACCAACTCAGTTGGTTGAGTGTCCGACTTTGTTTCAGGTCACGATCTCACAGTTCGTGAGTTCGAGTCCCACATCAGGCTCGCTGCTGTCAGTGCAGAGCCCACTTCGGATCCTCTGTCCTCCCCTCTGTCCCTCTACTGCTCCCACTCTCTCTCTCTAAAAAAATAAAGAAAAACATTTAGACGGCCCTGTTAGGTTGGGTGCACAGGATGGGCACCTCCACCCTCCGTATCAACTTTTCTCACAATGATAGGACTCTACCTCCAGCGAGGTTTGCAAAGACTCCCAGGGTCTCAGGGCTGGTCAGGGCTTTTGAAACTTGAGCAGGTCCAGTTACTGCATCTCTTCTGGCCATAGGTCTTTGAAGGCAGTGTTCCCACAAAGATGCACTGCCACCCAAGGAACTCACCAAACAATGATGATAATGGGCTTATGTGTTTAAAAATTTTTTTTAAATATTTATTTTTGAGACACACACACACACACACACACACACACACACACACACACGAGTGTGTGTGGTGCAGGGGGAGAGAAAGAGGGAGACACAGAATCTGAAGCAGCTCCAGGCTCTGAGCCATCAGCACAGAGCCTGATGTGGGACTTGAATCCACAAACTGCAAGATCATGACCTGAGCTGAAGTCGGATACTTAACCAACTGAGCCATCCAGGCGCCCCAGGCTTATGGGTTTTTTTTTTTTTTTTTTTTTTGATGTTTTTTTTTCTTGTCATGTAGTAAGGAGATCCTGAATCTAGGTAAATTCCAGCTGTACATCCAAGACCATGTTGTGTCTTACATTCCATCCTTTGTGGTCTCACTGCCCACCTGTCCAGTGATTGNTGGGTTTTTTTTTTTTTTTTTTTTTTGATGTTTTTCTTACTTGTCATGTAGTAAGGTTCTCCTGAATCTAGGTAAATTCCAGCTGTACATCCAAGACCATGTTGTGTCTTACATTCCATCCTTTGTGGTCTCACTGCCCACCTGTCCAGTGATTGGGGTAGAGTTGGCCTCTTAGGACTTGCATGAGTTTGCTAGGGCTGTCCTAACACAGTACCATAAACTGGGTGGCTGAAAACAACAGAAATTTATTGTCTCATAGTTCTGCGGCTGGAAGTCCGAAATCAAGGCATCGGCAGGACCAATCTCCTTCTGAAATCGGTAGGGGAGAATCTTTCCTTGCCTTTTGTAGCTTGTGGTGTTTGCTGGCAGTCCTTGCCCTTCTGTGGCTTGCAGAGTCATCCCTCCAATCTCTGCCTCCATCATCACATGCCCATCTTTTCTCTGTGTGCATCTGTCTAGATTTCCCCTGTCGTATAAGGACATTAATGATTGGTTTTAAGGTCCACCCTCATCTAGTATGACCTCGTTTTAACTTAAAAAAGTTTTATGTTTATTTATTTACTTTGAGAGAGACAGAGAGAGTGAGAGTGAGAGAGTGCACATAAGTGGGGGAAGTGCAGAGAGAAGGAGAGAGAGAATCCTAAGCAGGCTCTGCATCATCAGTGCAGAGCCTGATGCAGGGCTCAAACTCAGTAGCCATGAGGTCAAGAGTCCGATGCTTAACTGCCTGTGCCACTCAGGTGCCCTGACCTCATCTTAACTTGATGACATCTGCAAAGACCCTATTTCCAAATAAGGCCACATTCATCAGTATGGGGGTTAGGATTCCAATGTATCTTTTTTTGGGAAACACAGTTGTGTGATAACAGAGCCCTGCGAGGACTAACATGGCATGATTTTATTGGCCAACCCTGTTCCCAACACCAGCCAAATCAGCCTGTTCACTACCCAATGAGCATACCGGCTACATTTTTGCCTCTCAGTTCTGATCAGACTATTATTTCTTTCTGGAAAACCCTCAGCTTCTAAGCCTTGTAACCTTATCCATTTATCCATCCAGCTATCCATCCATTCCAAAAACAGTTAGTGAGTACCTTTTATGTGCCCCATTTTACTGCTTAGTTCCTATCTAACTCACCTGGGAGTCTACTCCACCCATCTCTCTCATCTCAGCTGAAAGCCATCTCTTTCCTCTCAGCTTATGGCCCCACACTTTTATTTATTAAGCACTGAATCAGGAAAATAGGCCTATATCTTAGTGAATGATTTACAGGCACTACTGCCAATCAACATATTAAAAATAAGTAAAGTTTATTTCCTTCTCTAACAGAGGTCCTTGCCTCTTGCCAGAAATCAATGATCCTTGATTGACTGGCTCATTGACTCTTTGACTGACTCTCATTGGAACCTCACTAGACAAGGTGAAATCTGGCTCGCTACCCTCTGCTGGGAGTGCAGTCCTGCATTTCTTCACAGGGCTCTCCAGCCCAGGCCCGGGAGACTGGCACCTGGGCTCCTATTTCTGGTTCTTCTTCTCTTCCTATAACCCCAGAGTTCACAGGTTGGATCAGAGCTACTCTGGGCCCACTCAGGCTGCTCACACAGTCCCTACTCCTCGGTGCTGACTCACTCCTGCTTGCCATTTCTCCCAACACCCCCTGTGCCTGTGTCGAGGGGAAAGCTGCTTCTCTCTGCTCCATGCTTGAGCACAATCTCCACCGACAGCCTCCACGCCTCCACACTGTGTCCTTGCTGAGCAAGTGTGCCTGTATCCTGCTTGGGACAGATCCCCATGAGGCCCTGGCCATACTGTCCCCCTAATTCTCTCTTCTCTACCCTTGGGTTTCGGCCCAGGGGTTCCTTCTTCAGGTTCCTGTGATACACCCTTGATACATACTTCCCTGCAGCACCTCACAATTGTAATTACATAGCTAATTGCTTAATTAGTTATTTCATGTCCATCTTTTTTGCCAGGAAGGAAAAGCAAGGAGGTCAGGGACTGTCTGCTTTGTTGATTGCTGTACTGTGCACAGACTGCACACTTAACAGAAATATGTGTTGGCTGGAGAACAGTTAGTGGAGGCATTGCATGGGCCCACGTTCAACCTGCTGGCCCCTCCTCTGTGATGACGGGCATGATGATGGCACCAAGGGACGAGGGCTTTGCCTGCCTGGGCCTACACAGGCTCAAAGTGGGGAGAAGTGCTCCCGAGAAAGCTGCCTCATGCCTCACTCCAGTCTCCAGGGGCTCTGAAATCCCATCCTGATCTCGTTCGTGCTAATAATATACTGGCCTTACTAATAATAATTATGCTGAGTCTTTTTTAAAAGGGCATTTCAGTCAGGGCCTGATATCCCTAACTGAGCATCTGGTGACAAAGTGACCCGGGAGAGATATCAGAGCAAGGAGGTGGCAGAACTGCAGGAAGAAGAATTATTTGAGCTGCAGAGCATGGGGGTAGAGTGGCATTTGAATTATTCCTCCTTCAGCTTAATTAATGCTACAGGAGAATTTCCAGGGGACTAGGTCTCAGTTTTATTCTGGCTGCAATTAAAGGGGCTCCCCTCTTTTCCTTGCTTGTCTTCATTCTTCTCCATTTTCCATCCACCCAAGAGATCGCCTGTTACCCAAGCTCAGTGATTGAAAGAAGAGCGAGGAATCATAATTTGAAAACGGCCTCATGAGGAAAGCCACGGATCAGACAGGGAGAAGTATGATTTAAATGTAAAAGCTGCTGGGAACCGTGGGGAGGAGGAGAGCTGGACCTGGGGTCATCGGACTGAAAGCCAACAAACCTTCCTTTCCTTTTTAAAAAAAATTGTAAATGTTTATTTACTTTTGAGAGGGGGGGGGGGCAGAGAGAGAAGGAGACACAGAATCAGAAGCAGGCTCCAGGGTCTGAACTGTCAGCACAGAGCCCGATGCGGGGCTGAAACCCACAGACCGCAAGATCATGACCTGAACCGAAGTCTGACACTCAGTTGACGGAGCCTGTGCCCCAAACCTTCCTCTTTCTAAAGGACAAGGGTCCCAGTCTGCGCTAAAACCTGTCTGGCAGAGGGTGGCCTACTGAGTAGCAGCTTCTTCAAGTTGGAGCTGCAAAGTGTAGACAGGGTCCTTCTCCTGAAGCCCTGCAGGATTATCTCCAAGAAAATTTGCTGCTTTCTTTGCACCTTTTACGTATTAAGTCTATTATAAGAAAAAAAAAATCTAAAGCAGTCCTATAGCACTGAATTCGCGGTAACGAAAAGAATTTGCCAGCTATCACCCTCCACCAGTTTAGGTTTGTGTCTGCCTCTGGGGAGTTCAGGGTGTGTGTGCATTTCTCTGTGTGTCTTTGACTATGCTTTGTGCACTGTATGTGTATACTGCACTACCTATGTGTGAGTGTGTGTGTGTGCACGCGCTCACGCACACACACGCCTCCTGCGTGTGTTGCTGATAAGAGCGGCTCACCATGGGCTTTAGGAAAATTCCCACAGTCTTCCACTCCTGTCATAGAGTCACTTAGCCAGTGTGTCCCCCAGGAGGGCCGTGAATGGCATTGCTGGCCCCTGGTGGAGCAGCAAGTCTAGGCAGCCTGGACAGGGAGAAGCCTGTGCTCCCAGCTCTGCCCTGGGTCCCTGGCCATTTCAGGGGACAGAGAGGCAGTTTCACCACTCTTCTGGGGTGTGCCAAAGGGAAGGGAGTCTCAGTCTGTGTGCAGCACCCACTTTTGTGCAGGCTGGGCTCAGAGCCTGGCACATGGCAGAGAGAGGGCCCTAAGGTTGAGGCTTTGACCCCCCCTCAATCTTTTCTCTGTGGATTCCCTCTTTGAAAGACCCCCAAAGCCAGTTCCCTAGAGAGAAAAGAACTCTGTATCCCAGGATGGGTGACCCCTCAGGTTGTCCTGAACTATTATCTTCCTTCCTTAAGTACTTATTTACTTACAGAAGATGAGGGCCAAAAAAAAACACAAAGCAAGAAAACTCTCGCTCGGCACAATCCCAGTGTATGGGCAGCCACTTCACTGATGACCATGACGATGAATATGACTGAGGTGTTAATTTACATGACTTTTATTCTATGGAATGGAAGAATCTCCAGACTGAGGGTAAACATAGATCTCTTTAAGACTCTTTTACAAAGAGTATTATTTTTTAACTCTTTAACACCAACCACAGGATCTCTAGGGCTGATTAATGTCTCTTGTTTTGTCCCAAACAGCTGATGGATGGGAGAGAGGTTCATATTCTGGGACCTGGGTTAGCAGGGGAGAAATGGCAGGAAAAGTGTGAGGGTCTTGGCCCCGGAAGCAGGTGCTGGTGTGCGGCTCTGGGGTGGGGACCTCCACCGGTACCCTGCCTTCCCAGCTTCCTCAGACGAAGGTGAGGAGGCACAGGGGCTGTGGACTATGCAGAGACACGGCATCCACGAGTGGCCCCTGGGTCTTCACACCCCCAGGGGTTGAGGAGAGAGGAAGAGTTCCAAGATGATGTAAAATGCATTTCCTTTCCCAGTCTGACAGGATGAGGACTCTGTCAGACTCACTTTGCTTTTTGAAAAATAATTGACATTTCTTGCAATGCAAGCGTGTGAAGTAATATACGCTCCCTGAAATAGTCTCAGTTCAGTGGACCCCCACATGTGGACCCAGGGCAGTGCTATCAGCATCATCTGGGTGCTTGTGTGACTGTGCTTCCTGGGTGCCTACCTCAGACCTATGGATCTGAAACTTGGGGGGGTGGGGCCCAGAAATCCGTGCCTTAACAAGCTCCCTGGGGATTCTGGTACGCAGTGAAGTGTGAACACCACCGTGGCAGTGGACACAGTAAATCAGCCGCCTTTTTTCCTGCTCCCTCTGGAGAATTTTTCTCCAGAATCCTTCCATGGCCATCCTATCAAAAGGGTCCTTAATTGTCTTTTGTGACTATCATCTGTTCCTGAGATGCTGCAGGCTCTCTGCTTTATTGTTTTCTGTTTTGGAGTGACTAGGATTAGGGAACGTTAGAGGCTTTTTTATTTTTACCAGTTATCCTTGAGAATGTATGTCTCTGTGTGTCTTCCGTGGGGGATGGGCTCTGAGAGCATGGAAAGCACTCATGGCAGCACAGATGACAGTCCCATAAGCCGTGACCAGCGCAGGACCTGTCCTGGGGTTGTTTCTAGTTTATGTCATGTGGGGTCTTATGAATCTCACAAATTCTCACAAATCCCATTTTATGGATGGGGAGACCTAAGGCCAAATATACCTCTGTAAGCGGTTTGAATCCAAGTCTTTCATTCTTCCTGTCATGCCAAAGAACCATTCTGCCATACCAGAGAGCAAGAAAGTTCTGGAGAGGGTCATTTTGCCCCTTTCCCAGCAGACCTGGCTGAAGATAGGGCTCAAAGGGGTAGAATGATATCATGGAACCAAGGTAAAAGTTTCTGTGAAAGCCAAGGCCCTACAGATTTCAGCACAGAACTGACTGTGGCTGGAGCAGATGTCAGCCCCCAGAAACACAGCGAGGATGGAGGCTGCAGCCTAGACAGCAATTCATGGGAGTAACCGGGGAGGATGAGACAAAGGTCCTGCCTCCATTGTGACCCGGGATGACGCAAATTCATCGCAGGGGAAAGAGGGCCTCTGCAAGCACATGGCGGCGGGGGGGGGGGGGGGGGGGGCGCATTTCTCACAGCAGGTACAGGATGAGCCATGGGGCCAAGCGCCCATAGGGATCACCCCCCAAGAAAGGCTGTCCCTTGTCCCATGGCAGGCATGGGCCCTCCAAGCCTGGGGCCCAGAGCAGTGCAGGAGGTGAGTCTGACACAGGTGGGGCAGATTCTAGAGGAAGTGGAAGCCGGTCCAGGCAGTCAGCGTGGGAAGGGAGCAGCGGCAGCAGGCAGCGCAGCATGGAAGGAAGATCTGGCAAAGGGAAAGCCCTCATGGAAGGACAAGGGTGTTGCTGGCAAACTGTCTGAGGAGATGGCTTCCGCCTCCTGCCATGAGGGGGAGATGCTCAAGGAACAGCTCTGTTTGAGGTTCACAGAGCGGGCAGAGGGGGGCAGAGAATGCTGGTGGACATTAGAAGAGAAAAAGCAAGGAGAAGGAGGGACCAGTGGGCTTGGAAGGCAGAAAGCATCAGAAGCTGCAGAAACACAGGGTGTGGGAGGAGCCAGGGCCTGAGACTAGATGAAGGAGCAGCAGGAGGGGGCAAAGAGGAAGGGGCTGAGGGAGATCAGAGGCACCTTGAAGATGGAGCTTGGTTCATGATGAAACAGGGAGGCCTGCAGGGAGCAGAGGCTGGAGACTTCTCGGAGAGACAGCCTGGGGCTCTGCGGGATGGGAGAGCTGACACTACTTTGGCAGAAGGAACCTGGTGGAATACTAAGAAGGGAAGATTTTGCTCACAAAGGGATTGGATGGGGACTCTTCCTACTGATGAGAAGAGAAAGCAAGCCAACCCAACTAGGGCTTTGGACTTAACCCGCAGAAAGCCACCAACCATGCAGAGAAGATTTGTGGGGTCCTGGTGGGGATGTGTCCACCAATGAGCTGATAAAGGGTGAAAATCAGGTTTGTGAATGTGAGTGTGGGCCCCATATACAAATAGTTAATCAAAGATGTGGCACTTTTCCTGGCACGTGTGAGCTTTTTTTCCCTTCTTGGTAACAGAAGACAGGACCAGTCACAATCAGAATGTGACCTGTGAAGTCAAAAATGCTTGTGTCCTCCCCAAATGTATGTGTTGAAGCCCTAACCCCCAGTGGGATGGTATTTGGAGGTAGGGCCTTGGAGAGGTAATTAGGTTTAGATGAGGTCATCAGGGTGGGACCCTGATCAGTGTCCTTATAGGAAGAGGAAGGGAGACCAGAGCTCTTGCTCTCTCCACCATGTGAGGATGCAAGGAGAATGTGACCATCTGCAAGCCAGTAAGAGGACTCTCTCCAGGAGCCAAATCTGCCAGGACCTTGATCTTAGACTTCCCAGCCTCCAGAAGAACTGTGCCAAATCAATGTCTATTGTTCAAACCATCTAGATTATGGTATCTTGTTATGGCTGCCCACACAAGCTAAGACTTTAGGAATGTTAATTTGAACCCCTGTAAATCATACAGGTGTATGAGCCCAGCCCTGCTCATATATCTGTCCCTCTTAATGGGTGGGAATGTTACCAGCAGTTAAGAACTCCTTAGGTTAGGGGGTTTATTCCAACCATAAGAAAGCACAAAGGAACAAATTCTATCTGTTCATTATTCCGGGAGTCTGGTGGGAAGGAAATGATCCTGGGGCTAGAAATAGCAATTTAGAGGAGGAAGACCTGGGGAAAAGTATGGTGGAGAATTAAGACAGAATGAGAGATGAAAGCTCAGAGCCAAGTAGGGAAAACTAGAAAAGTTTAATAGCTATTAATGAGGTCTTCACTTATAAAGTAAAACAAGACGTATTAGAAGATGATGATGTGAAAAACGTCTTGAAAGAACGGCATGAAATAGGGGAATTAAGACGGAGTATAAGACAGAGTACAGTGGTCTTAAGGGTTGTTTTAGGGAACTGCTGATTCAGGGTAACAAGGGGAAGCCTCCAGTTTTGGTGTGAGGGGGTGTGCTTCTAACAAACAGACTCTCTGGTGAGTAAAACAAAATATAAGAAGAGAAAAGAAAAGGAAGTAAGATAAAGGAAAACGGCCTGAGCATTCCAGAAACAGAACAGCACAAGGTGAGTTTCACCTTCTGCAATTTTGCTCTAAGGAGTCTGTCTGCCCTGTGGCAAAAACTCCGCTGAAAATCCTCCCCCCCCCCTTGTGGCTGGAGGAACCAAGGGAAGGAGCCCAGGATAATCAGGGGTGCTGGAGACTTGGGGGTTGGGGTGACTCCCTGGAAAGAGGAGAGCCGGGGAGAGGAAATCCCAACCTCTGGAAATGAACTTCCCCTGATGCTCTGGCTGACCCCTGAATCACTCAATTATGAGACAGACTGAAAACCACAGGACATGAAATCCGAGCGGTTTCCCCCTGCAGACGTGACAGTTTGCAGGTTGCCCTGTTAAATCAGAAACATTGACACTTTTTGGATCAATGTATCAGCACCTCGAGGCTCTACATTGTAACATACATAATGTACATAATCCCCAACTACTAGATATATAAAGAGCCAGGGAAATGTGACCCATTTTCATGGGAAAGAAGGATGCCAACCTCAGGATGACCTTGGCTTCTTTTTAATTTTATTTATTTATTTTGAGAGAGAGACAGAAAGAACGGAAGAGGCACAGAGAGGGAGAGAGAGAATCCCAAGCAGGTTGCCCATCACCAGTGCAGAGCCTGACGTGGGGCTTGAACTCACAAACCGTGAGATCATGACCTGAGCCAAAACCAACAGTTGGGCGCTTAACTGACTGAGCCACACAGGTGCTCTGGAATGACGTCAGCTTTAAAGCAGCTATTACAGCCATGCTCAGTGAAGTAAAGTAAGATATGCTTATGATGCATAAAAATATAAAAAGCCCCAGTTGATAACTGGAAATTATAAAAGAAAGATTAATAAGAAATTATAAAGCTAAAAAAGACAATATGAGGGAAAAAATCACTAGAGGAACTTTCTGTTAGTAGAATGGAGATGGCAAATGAAAGAATCAATGAACTTAAAGATAGTTATAAGGAAGAGAGGAAAAGTTCGGAAAAGAACAAGCAGAGTCTCCAGAGCCTGTGGAACAATTTCACAGGTTCTACATATAGGTAATTGTATTGTAGGTGGTGTCATTGCTTTGAGCCACTCTCAACTTGTATTTTTTCCTCTATGTCTTTATATATTAAAAAACCCCAAGTTCACACCAATACCTTCAATTCCAACTCAACACTACATAATTCATTTTAGTTTTCATGTTTTCCATACTTGTACCTCCTTTCCCAATAGCTCCCATTATCACCAGTGTAATTTCCTCATCTCCTTGCAAATAGCTAATATCCCAACATTTCTTGGCTGCTGGCGCTCTCCCACATGGCTCTAGGTACCTAGAAGGGATGCTTCCCTTGCTCAAGACATCTACCTCGACTGTGTTTGCCAAGTGGCTTTTTGTTGAAAGATAAAAGGAAGAAAGGCAATAAAGTGCTTTGTTTCCCTTCTTGAAAGAAGGGAATAGAAGACTTTAGAAGGGAAAGCCAAGAAAAGAGCCAGTTTATTTTTCTAAAATGAAAATTCATCACCGTGGGATCATGTGTACCTGTGTGTGTACGTACACACACACACACACACACACACACACACACACACACACACAGAGCCCTGGAATGACTTCATTGTGCTGAGGCCCTGAATTCCATCACAGGAGTCTAGGAGGCTGCTGCTGACCTCCCTGGCCACTTTCCTCCTCTTTTCCCAAATTGTCAGCATAGGGGTCCTCCATCAGCTCCTTTAACGTTCCTTTTTTTTTACTGTTACCACAGGGCCTTTGTATGTGCTATTCCTGTCTCTCAGTGTTCTAACCTCTCCTTTCATTTGGGTGACTTATTCTTCAAATCTTTGCTGAAGCAACATCTCCTCTTCTGGAAGCTCTCCTTAATTCCCCTAGATATGGTCGGATTATATTGTTATTTATTGTTTTGTTGATGTTCTCATAGAACACAATGGCTCTTTTCTCCATTGGTCATTATGCACTTATTTATCTCTGTGTCTGACTAATGTCTCCTTTCCTCATTAAACTGTGAGTGATGTGAGAGTAGCAACAATAACAATGTCTCTTTTTGATCTTGATTGTGTCCCTGCCCTGTGGCCAGTACGGGCACATGGCAGCAGCTCAATACATACTTTTCATGCAAATAAATTCTTTGTATTTTTATTTTTACTATTTTTTAAATGCTTATTTATTTTTGAGAGAGACAGTATGAGCAGGGGAGGGGCAGAGAGAGAGGGAGACACAGAATCTGAAGTAGGCTCCAAGCTCTGAGCTGTCGGCACAGAGCCTGATGCGGGGCCTGAACTCAAGAACTGTGAGACCATGACCTGAGCCAAAGTTGGATGCCTAACCAACCATGCCACCCACGCGCCCCATGTCTATTATGATTAAAAGGCAAAAAATTGAGAAATAATATGATAAATACCATGAGACAGGTGAACATAACAATTGTGGAGGATCCTGAAAGCTCTTAGGTCTAGGAGTTTATATGCTGTATCAGTTAGAAGAACAACAAAAACCACAACGAATGGTCTAACTAATATATACAAGAACATCATATGGGAAATCCTTTACATAAAAAAATTTTAATGTAAGGCATAAATGTTATAATTTAGGCCATATATGACATAATAAAGGCCATGTATGACAAGCCATGGCTAATATCATACTCAACAGTGAAAAGCTGAAAGCTTTCTTTCTAAGAGAAGGATAAAGACAGGATGCTCACTCTCCCTATTTTTATTCAACATGGAATTGGAAGGCCGAGCTAGAGGAATTAGGCAAGAAAAAAAAATAAGAGGCATCCAAATTGGAAAGGAAGAAGTACAGCTGTATTTGCAGATGACATGATCCTATATATAGAAAACTCTAAATGCTCCACCAAAAAACCTGTTAGGACTAATAAACGAATTCAGTAAAGTTGTAAGATACAAAATTAATATACAAAAATATGTTGCATTTTAACACACGAATAACAAACTATAAGAAAGAGAAATCAAGAAAACAATCCCATTTACAATTGCATCGAAAAGAATAAAATACTTGGGAAAAATTTTTACCAAGTACATGAAAGACCTGTACACTGAAAACTACTTTTAGATTGATGATGAAACTGAAGAAGACACAAATAAATGGAAAGCCATTCCATGGTTATGGATTAGAAGAGCTGATATTGTTAAAATGTCCATCCTACCTAAAGCAAAGATTCAGTGCAGTCTTTATCAAAATTCTAAGGGCGTTTTTTTTTTTTTATAGAACTAGGACAAATTATTCTCAAATTGACAAAGAACCACAAGGAAACCTCAAATAGCTAAAATAATCTGGAGAAAAAAGAACAAAGACAGAGCTATCATAATCCTTGATTTCCAACTATCCTGCAAAAGCTATAGTAATCAAACAGTATGGTATTGGCAAGAAAACAGAAACAGAATAGAGAACTCAGAAATAAACGCATGCAAGTCTGATAATTAATTTATAACAAAGGAGCAAAGAGTATACAATGAGGAAAAGGCAATCTCTTCAATAAAGGGTGTTGGAAAAACAGGACATCTACCTGCAAAGAATGAAATCGAACCACCATCTTATAACATATACAAAAATCAGCCAAAATGGATTAAAGACTTGAATGTAAGACCAAAAGCTATAGAACTCCTAGAAGAAAACAGGTGGCAAGCTCCCTGACATTAATCTTAGCAATGTTTTATATTGGATCTGGATTCAAAGGTAAGGGAAACAAAAACAGAAACTAATGGTACCACATCAAACTAAAAAGCCTCTGAACATCAAAAGATACCATCGTCAAAATGAAAAGGCAGGCTACAGAATGAGAGAAGATATTTGCAAATCATGTATCCAGTACGGATTAATATCTAAATATATAAAGAAATCAAACTCAGTATCAACAACAAACAATTAAAAATGGGTGAAGGAGGTGAATAGACATTTTCCCAAAGAAGACATACAGATGACCAAGAGGTACATGAACCTTGAAAATGCATCAACAAAACAGGATGGAATGAAGAATGAACAGAGGGATAGATCAGATGGATTGGTTATATAATAAATCAGACAGAGCAAGATAGTCATTCTAAAACCTAGGTGGTGGGTAATGGCTATGCTCTGTAAATTTTATCAAGCTCTCTATATGCTTGAAAATTTTCCAAAATGAAATCTTGAGAAAAATAAATAAATTTCAGGTGTACTTAATATTTAAGTATAGAGCAAAACCCCCAATAAGATAGCACAGGAAAAAAAGCACTTTATAACCCTGGAGTGAAGAGAGATTTTTAAATAAACCAGGAAACCCAAGAAAACATAGAAAAGATCCATATCTTTGACTGTACAAGAGAACAGATGCCTATTTTTGAATAGAAGAATATTAACCTTTTTTGGAAGCCAAAGGATATCATAAACAATATCCAAAGAACAACAGATGGGGTAAGGGGAAACTAACTGTATCATATATGGAGACATAGGTTTAACAACCCTAATGTAAAAAGGCTTGTTATAAATTCCAAAGAAACCAGCACGCAGCCCAGTAGAAAACAGGTAAAGGCATGTACATACAATAAACAGAAGAGGAAACGTGAATCCCACTAACTGTGTGAGAAGACAGTAAAGTAGTACCCCAGCAGTCAGGTGAAATGCACACTAAAACAAAATGAAGTATCGCTTTTCATCTTTGGACTGACAAACTGGTAAAGATCGATTGTCCTTGGTGCTGGTAAGGATGTCGGAAGATGGTCACCATATGTTCTCAGTGGAGTGTAAATGTTCACAAACTTAGAGAAAAGCAGCTTGGCAGGAAGGATGCCCCTAAGACATGCACGTCAGGACAACAGGCATAGTATGATCCCACTGTTATAAAATAAAAATCTTCTAATTTTTGGGCAATGAGGCAGGTGTGAAAAGAGACATGCCTAACTATTAAAATCAATGCTTCGGGACAGATGGTGGTAAACTATGGCCTGAGCGCCAAATCTATCCGGTCGCCTGGATTTTTATAGCCCATGAGCTAAGAATGGTATTTATACCTTTTTAAAGGGTTACCTAACTATCTACACAATATCTTCTAGGCTGCCTCTTAGCTAACAAAGCCTAACATACTTACTATATGGCCTTGAAGGAAAAGTTTACTGATCCCTGCCTTGGGAGATTATGGTTTCTTGGTTATCTTTTTTCCTCTTCTCTGTATTGTTTTTATTTTTATACTAATATACTGGGAGTGAACGTAAGGAGACAAGAAGAAACCAAGAAGACACTTAGGAAGACCAGAAGGGACCAGGTGAAAGACAATGGTGCTTTGGAATAAGGTGGGGGGCTGCAGAGATGGAAAGAAAGAGGCAGATTTTATCTGAATCTATGGGAATTGCCGAGGGATTGGACACGGATGGTAAGGCAGAGAGAAATCAAGGGCGACTCCTAGGTTTCAGTCTTTCATTGAATTGGTGCAACCACGGAGCTGGAAAAACTGGGGTGGGAAATAGAGGAGACCAGGAGCTCTGCTTTGGACCTCTCATGGTTGGGACTGGGACTGTGTGAACCAGACAGCAAGACAGAGGCGATGAGAGCTGCCTGGGCTGTGGAGGGGGGAAGCTGAGTGGCAAATGCCTATGAAAGAGCACTCATCACGGAGATGGTACTTTAAGCTGTCTGGAAGCACTAGAGACAAAGAGGAGGGGACCAAGGGTCTGCCTGGTGACACAGTACCCAACCCCACCGGCACCCACTTCTGCAGATGGACGTCTCTGACACCACGGTCCAACTGCCCGGATTCCTCCAAATCACCTCTTCCAAAGTGTCCTTTTCCCATTGGCCAAGAACACCGTGGCTTCAGAGCAGACACCCTGACCCTTCTTTACAGCCTATGCCCAAATGCTTACCTGGACAACCAGGACAACCAGCTGCTATTGTTTCTCCATCGGGCACCTGCCTGCCTCGGTGGGAGGTAAGTTCAGCTGCTGGTCCCTCCCAGTGTTCCTTTCCATGGGTCCCCCGCCCAGCCGTGTGCAGCCACTTTTTACTCATGTCATGCTTTTACTGAGAACACCAAGAAGGACTCACCAAGGAGCTGGTGTAGGTGGGGTCTGAGGTGTCGTCCTGGAGGTAGCGGGAAAGGCCAAAGTCAGACACCTTGCATACCAGGTTACTGTTGACCAGGATGTTCCTAGCGGCCAGGTCCCGATGCACATAGTTCATCTCGGCCAGGTACTTCATGCCCGCGGCGATGCCCCTGAGCATCCCCACCAGCTGGATCACCGTGAACTGCCCATCGTTTTGCTGTAACAAGACACAAAGGGCACTGGGATCAAGATGGGTTTCCGGGGTTAAACAGAAGCTGCGGTGCCACGGCCCTGCTGCTTGTCAGCCTCCGTCCCTGACTGGCTGTACTGCTCACTTCTCCCTCTGCCCTCCCCACCTCATCCCTCTCCTTGAGTGCTCTGCTCTCTCCTCCTTGCCTTGCCGACCCTGTCGATTCCACCTCCAAAGTACATCTCAAAGCCATCCACACCTCTCCATCTCCACTGCCTTCCTTCTAACCAAGTCGCCATCATCCATCGCCTGTAACAGCCTCCCCGCACCTGCCCCCCGCCATCCATTCTCTACACAGCAGCTAGAACCATCTTTGTAAGACATAAATCAGGCCATGCCACTCCCTGGCTTCAAGCTCTACAACAGCTGCCCTTTCGTTGCATTAAGGAAAAACTCCAAACTCAGCATGGTTCATGGGACCCCGGGGGAATCAGCCACCACCTCAGCTGCCAGCCACAGTGACTGGTGACCTCTCAGTCCTTTCCCAAGCCAAGCTCTTCCTTCTTTGGAGCCCCTATACCTGCTATCCCCTCTGGTCTCCCCCACAATCAACACTTACCTGCCCTTCAGGTCTCCACTAAGTGTCCCTTCTTCAGAGAGAATGACTCTATAACTACTCCCCCCCTCCAAATATGACTATAGCATTTTCTTACTATCTTCCTGTCTTTCATGGATTCTCTTATTTTTCTTCTTAGCACATATCACAAGTTTTAGGTGTGTATGTGGCACACCTACCCATCGGCCTCTGCTGCTTGGCTCTGAAGACAAAACCCTCTCTCCTGTCACCATTGTACTCCCAGTGCTAGGAACTTAAAATAGAGAGAGCTCAATAAACATGCGCTCCATTAATGACTGCTACATCTCTCCCTGTTTCCAGAACTAAATGCTTAAGATGTCTTCCTTGGGTCCTACCAGAGGTGTCCATCTTGACGTTGGGATAGCCATAAAGACCTCAAAGGGTAAGTGGCAGGAGAAACACACACACAACGTACAGCATTGACCCTCTTAGCGAACGGGAGCCAACCTACAGTGTTGCCCTCTCTCCAGTCACTGGTGGGCTCACTGTTTCCTGGGTGGATGCTCTCCTTCAAGGTTTGACGACAGACCTCAGTGATAGTATCAGCCTTCCTCCTGCCTCCCCAAAGCCCTTGGGTCTTGGCTTCTGCACACACTGGTTACATCAATGGATGCTGTGCTTTGCTGCCAATAACATGTTTTCTCTTCTAGGCCAGCCCCAGCTGCTCCATCGAAGGGCTGTAAGTAGTGTTCTGTTAAGTAAGCTTGGCCCAGGCACTGAGATGCTTTGACTGGGGGAGAGGTGAGAGGAGGCGGAACACCCAGGGTCTAGTCTAAGTTACTGCTGGACACAGACCCTGGGCAAGGCGGCCACTCCCCAGCGCCCTCCTGTGAAACACAGCAGGCATAATAGTGCACAGCTCCCATTTACTAAGCACCCATTGCATGTGAGGTGATACACAACACATTCATGTGTACTACCTCACTTATGTATGTGTGAGACACATCTATGCATGAACTTCTACAAAAGCATTTTCCATGCAAAAATAAATATGGAAAATAAAACAGCCATTGCAAAAATAACCCTGTTTATTAGAGAAAACCCTGCCAATCAAGTGGTATAACTATGATAGTGTGAATGTTGAAGACTTCCTCCTGCAAGATTGCAAGCCTGGGTCTGTGTTCTCGAACTTTGCCCCTGGATCAATCAGAGTGAGCAAACCGATCCTCCCTTCATGCGTTCCTCAGATCCCTCCCAGAGCAGGACCCCCAAACACACTGGGATCGACACACCCCAAGCTCCAGGCTGGCCATTTCTAACTCAAACCTTAACCACCTCCCAGCCTGCCTGGAATGCTTCTCTGCAATATTTTCTCCTAACCAACTCCAAAAGGAAGTGCAGATCTGCTTTCTGGAAACTCTGACTGTTGTTCAGCACATGGCGCCCATCTGCCAGAGCTGGATGTGCTGTGAGTGATACGAATGCTCCTCCTTGCTAATGAACTTCAATCAACACCTCCTCAAGAAGTTAGCCAGGCTTTTGCAAACACCATTCATTTTCTCTAAGTAGGTCTCTGGGGACCTGCCTCCCCAGAAAGTTGTCATGCAACTTCTGTATGTTCGAAAATGTATCTCAGCTACAAGTCACAAGGGTTACATTTTTCCAATTCAGTTTGTTACTTCCTCTCTGTAAGTGTAGACAACATTGTGGTTAAAAATGGATGTCTCCCATAAGAAGCCCGCCTGTAGATAGATTCTGGGGAGGGGATCGGTGGTGGTAGTAAACAGCTCTGGGAAGAGAAATGTTGGAAGAATGTGTGGCAATAGGTCTATTTCTACTTTAAATCACTGAAGCCTTCATGGAGCAGCTTTACCATGGGATTTGTTTTAATATTTAGGTCAGTCGCCCTTATAGTTTCTGGGGTGAACAAAGACTAAGAAATAGTTAAAAGTCCAGGCTTTTGGGGCACTTGTGTGGCTCAGTCGGTTAAGCATCTGACTTGGGCTCAGGTCATGATGTCACAGTTTGTGGGTTTAAGCCCCATGTCAGGCTCTGTGCTGACAGATCAGAGCTTGGAGCCTGCTTCAGATTCTGTCTCCCCCTCTCTCTCTGCCCTTCCTCTGCTTGTGCTGCTCTCTCTCTCGTTCAGAAATAAAAAAATAAACATTAAAAAATAAAGTCCAGGCTTTGGAGACAGACAGACCTGCACTGGACCCAGGCTCTGCAGCTCACTGGCTGTGTGCCCTTGGGCATGTTAAATTCCAGGGCCATCATTCCCATATCTGTAAAATAAGAACATAGTGTCCATTCATCATAGGATTTTGGCGAGGTTAAATGAGACAATATATGTGAAGGGGCTTAGCTCGGTGCCTGTGAATACTAAGACAGCAATGATTGCTGGTATTATCAGCCAAGCCATGTCTCACAAATCGGCTCTCCCTGAGCCTGGTGAGAGAGTCTGAGGACACCGGGTGCCAGGACTTGGGTTCTCTGCAGCTTCCTGGTATGTTAGGGACACATCTTAGGATCCCAGACATAGGAGAACCTCGTCCCTGGGCATTCTGAGCTCCACAGGTTGGCATCTACAGTAAACCCCCAACCTTCCACACCCCAGCTATAGCAGTGGATGACTGGGGCCTAATGATGCAGGCCTGAAATCTGGGTCATTTATTACCTAAAATGATTTCTTCTATTTCTTGACTTTTGAATGGCAAGTCATTCTTGATGGAATATGTTTGATCCTCCTTTGTGAAAGGCAGGCAACAGTTTATTGCCTTTCAGAAAAGACGAAGTCCACAAAGTTTAAGTGATCAGCCTTAAATTATTCTGTGTGGCTTTGATTTATCACAAGAATCTAAGTCCAGGATAGCAAATTACTTCTGCACTGACATTCCATCTGTGATCAACTGGTAACGCCTTCCTCAAATGTGTGGAGAAGGCTGTGTAGAAGCTTTGTAGCAAAAAGTGACATGGTTGATTAATGACGTCTGCCAGGGTCATAGAAAAAGAAAGTAGAGACATGTGTACCTCAAATACGCTACTCTTATTTGAATCTTTAAATTCCCGTCCAGGGCCTTTTCCATGGAATATGCTGACTTTGTGATGGCAACATATTTTCTTTAGAACCTGCAGGGTAATCACGTTTCATGATAAGACAGGATCCCGCCTGTTGAGTTCATAATCCTGGTGAAACTTAAAGACATAAACCTATTAAGATTCCCTGACACATTCAACTGTTTTAAGTTCAGTTCATTGGTCTAACTCCCCAAGAAGAACCTTCAAAGAGAGGAACATCAGCATACCAAGATGTACGCGTCAGAAAAAGCCCAGTTTTCTCAGTGACTGGGAAAGGATCAGGCTCCACGCTGATCACACAGTAAAAAGCAGTACAGAGAAGAAATACAGCACAGTGAAGTGATTTAAACTTTCCTCCCTTCATGAAGTGCTTTCTGCTGAAATTGCTTTTTGGCAAATTCACTGACGCCACTTGCTGGCCCTTTTATTAGGCAGGAAGGATTTAGGTATTTCAACTTTCATTGACAAATCCACTTCAGGAAATGAAACCCTTATTTGATTTGTTTGAAGAGAATGAATCATAGATTTTTTTTTAACTGTAAGAACCCTACCTTTCAAGATCATTCAATTCCAATGCCTTTAGTTTATAGATTGGGAAATTGAGTTAACAGATTTGCTAAAGGCCACTGGTGACTCACGGCGGAGTGCAAAGCAGAACCTAGGTCTCAGGAGGTCCAGTCTGGCATTCTCCTCCTGATCTCTGGGTTATGGTCATGCACTCCAGCCTGTGAATGAGCCTCCCTGATAAGAAATGTCTGCATTTGATAGTTCTCAGTAACTTTCAAGGGTCCTCCAGTTATGACCATCAGTGGATGACCCAGCAGCAACTACAAGGCCAAGCAAGGCAAGAAGGGTCTACAGAGCATGTTGACCTTCTTGGCTATGGCACGGGACATTGAAGAGGGCTTCAGGGGCCATTCCTAAGATCATGCGAGAGACACCAGTGCCAACAGGATCTATTATGGATTTGTATGCTACACAATCCATGACACAGACATTTAAAAACATGGATAATACTGAACCTATGGAATGTGTGGTTAGAAAATAAGGCGTTTCTAATCCTTCCAGAAGGTGCAGGATTCTAAGTCCTGCAATGGGAGACAAGCAGTGGGTGGGCTGCAAGAAGCCAGTGTGCCCACTGGATCCCCAGTGGCCACAGCCTCCCAGACACAGGCCCAAAGCTGGAGCTGCAGCCACTCTCCAAAGCTGCTGTGCCCAGTGTAAATGGGGTGTGTGTGTGTGTGTGTGTGTGTGTGTGTGTGTGTGGTGTGTGTGTGTCTCGGGGCAAGGGCAGTTGCACAAATTGAGGACTAACTCTTTTCCTTTCTTCTCTGAATGGTGAGCCTAAAATTATACTACTTCCCAGAAGATGGACCCTGCAGAACTGAACTGATGACCTACTTTTCAATTTTACCAAGCAGCAGATACATCAATTAATGTTGCTATGCTCCAGGGTTTGGTAGTAAGGCTGAAATTAGATTTATAGATTACCTGTCTCCATGCCGTGCGAGGAGTCAGAAACGCTTCATTTCCCCTCTCCTCTTGGCGTAGCCTGCCCCGCCACTCCTTACTTGCCATCCCTTCTCCTCTGCCTCTCTGTGTTCCCCTCTTGCCTCTGGCTCTTCTCCCACCCCCAGGCCTCATCATCATGACAAATACTGGTGTTCACCATGTCTGCAGGTCTTGGGCCTCGCATGGAAATAGGTCTGTATGGAGCATCAGTGTAGGGTTTTGATTCTCTGCAGCCTCCTGAGAATGAATTTCCTTGTTCCCTGCATGTTTCAGGGAGAAAGTCTGATCACAGGCTTTAAATCGTGTTGTGACTCTGAGAAGTTCAATCAAGTAACTCACAGGAAATAAATGACTCCTAAAACGGTCTGGAGGCTGGTCCCAGAAAGTCCTTTTTCTCCTAACATGGCCTTCTGTTCACATTTAGTCAGCTGTCTTCACGAGAAGATCCCTGGTCATGAACGAATGCCACCAGGGAAGCACAGTCTCTACTCGACTCTGACATGAGAGGTCCGGCCACAAGAACAAGAGACCATGGACGCTCAGGATGAGTACATTTCCCCTGTCATTCCCACACATTTTTGTGCCAGAAATAATTTTTTATGGCTTTTAAAAAAAAAATCAAAAAAAAAAAATCCAAGTAGCATTTATCAGGTGCTCACTGTGTTAGGCACTAGGGGTTTCAAAATAAAAGGCATGGCACATACCCTCAAGGAGCCTGTACCAGGCAAAGTACATCTGCCCCATCCGTTGTCCCCGCACATCCCCTCGTTCAAAAATAAGCCACTATTGCCTAATAACCCAGAGGAGGCAAAGGTGCGTGTTCACCCTGCCAAGGTAGTTTCAGTATGTGCAAATGCAGCCTCTAGACAAGTCCCCTGGCTACCCTTTCACACTGCAGCCCCAAGCCCTGCTTCTGAGCTTTGGAGCCACCACCAGCTGCCGGACGGTTAACAGACAGGCCATGCTGGCCCTGAACTCTGAATACACAGCTCAGTTGTTCTGTCATACCTGCCTGCCCCCCTGTCTGTCTGGTGGGTTCCTCATTCTCCAATATCAGATCATTCTCCCTCCTCTCTGAAGCCTTCCCTGGCTTCCCCAGGAAGATTTCAGTTCCTCCAGCCTTATGACACCTCTTTACACCACACACAGAACAAAAAGCAGAATCTAGGCAGATGATTGCTGGGCACTTGGGGCACGAAGGTCCTCAGAGCAGGGACCTCTGTGGCAGGTTGTAGTCTCCAAGGGGGGGGCCACAATAGGCCCTCCCATCCCTTATGTGTAAGACAACATCATGCTGCTGTCCCCCATCAAGATGTGGGGCCCATTTCCTCCCCTTGGATCTGGAGAGTCATATCACAGTAGTTGAAGGGTGCTGTGGGGCTTGAAGCTAGGTTCCAAGAGTGGCACAGCCTTTGCCTTCTCGTGGGATGTTTGTTCCTGGGACCCAGCTTGCTGCGAGGAAGCCCAAGCAGGCCACCTGGAAAGACACCAGTTGACACCCAACATCAACTGTCAGACAGATGAGTGAGTGAACGTTTGGATGATTCCGGGTCCCAGATATTGAAGTGCCCCAGCTGATCCCACATGGAACAGAGATCTCCCCACCGAGCCCTGCCCACACTGCAGACTCACAAACAAAATAAATTGTGCTAAGCCACTGAACTCTTGGGTGATCTGCTACATAGCAGTAGAGCAATGTCGCTTTCATCTCTGTAGGCCCAGCACCCAGGATGGGGCGTGACCACAGTGCTCACCCCATGAATATTTCAAGACCAAGTATATGAATGATCCTTTGATCTGCAGCCGCAGCTACTGTTTGGTAGCTCTGGTGACATGCACAGCCTGCCACTTGGTATTACCCTGAAGTCCTCACTCAGAAGGCCGTGCTCCATTGTGATGCTGCCCGTGTACTCTCTGCTCTCAAGCCTCAGCTGAGGCAGGACTCGCTCACTGGCCTATGCTCAGTCAGCTGCCACTCTGCAGGCATCAGCATCATGGCTGTTCTCACTCACCCCTGCTCTGAGGAACTCTGTGATGTCCCTTAGAAATGAAAGTGACTCCAGCATGACTCCACATGAGCATGTTTTGACAACAATCACTTACAGACCCTGCCGTCAGTGGCCTGGAGGTACCCCCACCTCTGCTGTAGGTTGGAGCCACATTGCCTCGTCACTACCCCTTCAGAGGGCGGGTGGCCCGGGAATCAGACAAGGGCAGACTGTTGTATCTCTGAGCTGCAAATGAAGGGAGCAGGCGGGGAGGGTGCTTCCTCTGTGCCGGAGAAAAGGCAGAGATGGCCACTGGCGTCTGTGTGAATCACACAGGGCAGCATAGCAGCTGAAGTCTCCTCAATCTCCGTGATTCATGCAGGTGCCGATGGCCATTCTTCACCCGCCTCTATTCATCCAACAAGTATTTATCGAGGCCCTACTCTACGCTATCCTCCTTCTGAGGGGTCCACAGGCTCCTCTTTGTTCTACCCTTTCAGGAACAGATCTGTCACCCTCGCGAACATCTCCAACGCCCACCCACATTTCATCAGGCGATTCCTATGTGGCAGCTCACCCTCATGCAGACGTGTCTGCCCAGCATTCAACACTGCGAACATCACCCAGACCCCGGAGCCGCTCTTACCCTGAGGAAAGAATCCAAAGCACCGTTCTCCATGAACTCCGTGATGATCATGACGGGCCGACTCTTGGTGACCACGCCTTCCAGGCGAATGATGTTGGGATGGTCAAACTGGCCCATGATGCTTGCTTCACTCAGGAAGTCCCGGCGCTGCTTCTCCGAGTACCCAGCCTTCAATGTCTTAATGGCCACATAGATTTCCCTCTTGCCTGGAAGTTTCAAACGCCCCTTATATACTTCTCCAAACTCCCCTGCAATAAGAATGCAATCATCACTCATTTCCTTCTCAGTCTGTGGAAGGACAAGGGAAGGAAGCTTACCAGGAACAATAGTGCTCCAAGTGGAACCAAAATTAAAGTGACAGGGATGGAAATAATGTCCTCTCATTTTATTTTTTTAGAGATTTTTAATGTTTATTTGTTTTTTGAAGGAGAGAGAGACAGAGCATGAGATGGAAAGGGTCAGAGAGAAAGGGAGCCACAGAATCTGAAGCAGGCTTCAGGATCTGAGCTGTCAGCACAGAGCCCCACAAGGGGCTCAAACCACAAGCCACGAGATCATCACCTGAGCCGAAGTCCGACGCCCCCGTCCTCTCATTTTAACTATGATGCCCTGGTCCTACTCAGTTCATGGCAAACACCAAAGTTGTACCAAAATAATGTTTTTCGCCTTAGTTCTTAGAAAGAGTTTGGGTAACTAAAGTCGAATTCCAGAGTATATATGAGTTTGTTTTTCCTCACATTTGGTTTTTGTGTCCCAGCTGAATAATGGAAACGAAATGGTCAGTTTCACTTTGGCAGGTCATAATTCATTTTCAGCAGAGCCTGGTGCAAGAACGTCCAGGGGCCGGGGGACATGTTCGGGCTCCTTGGCCCTCTGAACGAGATGTTCCTACATTGCCCTGGAAGTTCTGTGTCAATCAGACACCCCAGAAAGCAGACACTGAGAAGTGAGGTGGGGAAGTTAACAGACGCCGTGCAGCATAGCAGGGGAGGAAACGAGATTGGCCAGAGTCCCAGATCACAAGGCTGTCCTGACATTATGAAGAGGAAGGAGGATGCAAGAATGGACAAGGAGAGCTCCAGATCGCAATGCAGACCTGGCTGAGGCGGACCGGTCAGCCTCTTCCTCCTCTGGGGAGCTCCGGAGTCAAGAACACCCATTCCAGGAAGGCCTGAGCTCTAGCCTCCCTCCACACTCAGTCCCTGGCAGGGGCTGCAGGGAAGCTGAAGGCCCTGAAGGCGCTGCAGCTGGAGGCTGGCGGCTCCATGCCCTCCTGGCAGCTGAACAGTCGGTGATTTCTCCAAGCAAACATGAGCTGCACATCTCCACGGGTGCCACAGCATTTAAACATTTGTGCAGTAAAAATCACCGAGTAAAAACAATTCTGGCAACACTATTTCAGAGCTGCTTTAAAAAATCTGTTGAATCCTGTTAAATGTGCTTTCAAAAGTTATTCTACGACTTAGCCTGGTTTTGTAACTAACTGTTTAGTTATCTTCTTGTAAATGCATCGCTGAAATGTGTGTCGAAGGCCCGACACGAGACACAGTGCTTTCTGCCGGGGGAAGTTTCTCTTTCACCTTTAGCTTCTGGAAGAAAATGAGGGGGCAAACTGTGAGTGGATAAACCACTGGCCGAATTAGGAAAGGAAGTTAACATGACCTCTGTGATTTAGTTGGACGTTTTTTTTTTTTTTCCCTACTTTGAACGTAATTGGAAGGAAGCTGCATGAAAGGGCTTTTCATGCAAAGCTCCAGGGTCAGTGGGACTTGTTAGAGTCTAGGGCTGGAGTAGAGGTTGGATTCAGCACCATTAGGATGATTTCAATGTGGACCTTAAGACATATATCATGTGTGACCCTGGTTTTGACATTTAATAGAATGCTGCTTTGATGAATGAACTGCTTTAAGTCAGACTGTGTCTCATTCACGTTCACAGCTTGGAGTGCCCACTGATGCCTGGGATGTGGCTGGCACGCCAATGAAAGGTGGTGGTGGTGGTGGTGGGGGTGTACTTACTATTCCTTGTTTGGCTTTTGCTTGGTCTGCTCTTGGGTTATAACCTGCTGGAGACTCTATCCCTGCTCTATCCCAAAGAAGTAGAAGTACTAGTATTTAAATTTTTATAAAAGGTTGTTTGCTGCTGCATCTTCTCCAGCAAGATACAGAATGCCCATTACCAGGGGATGGAGGGAGAGTGGTGCGTCCAGCCTGCAGAATGCCAGCAGATACTGAAAACCACTGGAGGAGTCATATGCACTGACTTCAAACATGTCCGTATTATACTGTTAAATGAAGAAAATTATGGAATGGCAATGCAGTATGTACCCAAATGGAGGGTGTGTGTGGAAGCAGAAGAAAAACAACGGAAAAAATCCATGTAAAATTTATTTAAACTTCAAATTAAAGATATGTTTAAAAATGGCTGCCCTACAAGCATAGGAATAGGAGTGGGGAAGTAATGTTAGTCACCTTAATTTAGTTACTTTTAGGTTACTTTGATGTTTGAATGGTTATAATAAGCATTACTTTTGTTGTTCAGTTGAGAAACTTTTTTTTAACTTTTTATTTATTTTTAATTTAATGTTTATTTTTGAGAGAAAGACAGAGTCCAGGTGGGGGAGGGGCAGAGAAAGAAGGAGATACACAGTCCAATGCTGGCTCTAGGCTCTGAGCTGTGAGCACAGAGCCCGACACGGGACTCAAACCCTCAAACCACGAGATAATGACCTGAGCCATAGTCGGACACTTAACCAACTAAGCTACCAGGAGCCCTGGATTAATTAGCATTTTTTTAAATGTACTGCACAGTAGGGGTCTGTCATATATGTGTGCATATGTATATGTACATATACGTGTATACAGTATACATATATGTGCACTTGTCTATATTTGTATACATGCGTCTACACATGCATATATGTGTGTATATATGTCTGATCTATAATATGTGCATGTACCTGTACATGTACAATCCACCCTTCTGACACCTTGACCTAACCATGAGCTATATGAATACAAATTGCATATTTGATAAGTATGCCAATTGAAGAATATCAGTATTTCTTCCTTGTTGCTATAATAATGAGATACATTTTCTTTCAGTAAAAGGACAGTTTAGGAGTCGAGGACATTTTGCCTTAGAGGAGATAGGATACCAAAGTCTACAGACCACTTACTATGTGCCAGGCAATGTGCTAGGCTCTTTGTATGTCTTATCTCACTTGATCTTCATAGCACCCTCATGAGTTGGGTATTACGATGCTCATTTTACTAACAAGGAAACTGGGGCACAAGGAAAACATGCCCAAACTCCACAGCTATGAGTCCGAGCCAGGGTTGCTGCCCAGGCCCATCCCACTTCCTGCCATGCCGCTCTCGATGGGTGTGCTCAATTAGCAGTGTCACAGGGAACACCGCCGTATGGATATGAAGTCACAATCAAGGGACCACTGTGTCCCAACTGTGCAGGTCCTGACAGTTCACGTGCAGTCCGTTACAGCAACTCACACGAGGGAACTGCAAACACAGTGGGGCTGTCTCACAGACAAAGGTCACGTTCACTGAAACTTCCTGCCTGGGGTCCGGTGGGATCAGAATATTTAGGAATTGGAATATTCATCAGTTTCTACATCAGTTTCTACAACAGTGTGTGGAGTCTGGGAAAGGGCTCCAGGTGAATCCCATGTCCTCTACAACACACAAAGGACACCCCAGGTAAGGACGTCTCTCCCACACCAGTGGTTCCCAAAGTTGGCCACCCACTGCAGTCACCTGGGGAGCTTTCCAAAGTACACAGGCCTGGGTCCCACCTCTGGGAAATCTGATCTGCTGGTCTGGCTTCACCCCGAGCCTGGAGATACTTGAAAGCTGCCTGCAGGATCAACTACATAATTTGTGGGTCAGATCGAGGTGCAAAATGAAATCGCGGGACTCCTTGTTCAGAAATTATGAAGGATTTCAAGCCTGTGACAGCAGGGCATTAAACTAAGTGTGGGCCCCTTTGAACAAGGTGTTGCCCAGGCAGCTCTGACGTGCAGCCAGGTGGAGCACCATGGGTCTAAAGCACCCAGGCATAGTTCAGATGGATTAGGGAGCTGTCGGAGGCCCTGGAATTCCTGGGATTTATTACACCACCTTTGGGTCCCTCGGAAAGCAGTGCTGGTATATGGGCTGCCTCTTACAGCACAGTGCCTGCCCCAGAGTGCAGGCTTTATACACTCGGGAGCAGAAGGAAGGAACACAAGAGGGAAGAGACCAATGAAGAAGGTGTGGCTTTGGCAAGTGCTAGCTCCATAGAACGGTGTGGCTCATGTGACTTTCTTAACTGACAAATGTTACTTCATTGCTTAATCTTTGCGGCTGACTGGTTTTCAGGTGCAGTGCTTCTAATACTTGAGCTTTAAGTTGTATCCTCTGTAGGGGTTTCATCATACAGTTTTTTTAATTTCTTTTTTTTCCAGTTTATTTATTTTGGAGAGTGTGTGTGAGACAGAGAGAGGCAGGGAGGGGAAGAGAGAGAGGAAGAGAGAGAATCTGGTAGTGCAGAGCCTGACTCAGGGCTCCAACTCACGAACTGGTGAGATCATGTCCTGAGTCGAAATCAAGAGTCACATGCTCAACCATTGAGCTACCCAAGCACCCCTCATATAGCTTTTTGTAAAAAAATTATAAAATAGAACTCCCCTATGACCCAGCAATAGCACTGCTAGGAATTTACCCAAGGGATACAGGAGCGCTGATGCATAGGTTCTTCATAGATTTTGAATACTAACTCTTTATCTGATATGTCATTTGCAAATATCTTCATGCAAATAGGAGTGCATGATGCATACATGCATACATGTACATGGCACATGTACCCCAGTGTTCACAGCAGCACTCTCAACAATAGCCAAAACATGGAAAGAGCCTAAGTGTCCATCAACGGACGAGTGGATCAAGAAGATGTGGTTTATCCACACAATGGAATACTACATGGCAATGAGAAAGAATGAAATCTGGCCATGTGTAGCAACATGGATGAAACTTGAGGGTGTTATGCTGAGCGAAATAAGTCAGGCAGAGGACAAATACCATATGTTTGCACGTATAGGAGGATTAGGAGGAACTTAATGGTGGGCCATGGGGGAGAAGGGGAAAAATAACTGGGGAGAGGGAGGGAGGCAAACTATGAGAGACTCTTGAATGCTGAGAACTGAGGGCTGATGGGGGTGGGGGAGAGGGGAAGGGGAGTGATGGGCATGGAGGAGGGCACTTGTGGGGATGAGCACTGGGTGTTACATGGAAACCAACTTGACAATAAACTATTTTTAAAAAAATCCTAGAGGATAAGGCAGGCAAAAACCTCTTTGACCTTGGCCGCGGCAACTTCTTACTCAACATGTGTCTGGAGGCAAGGGAAACAAGCAAAAGTGAACTATTGGGACCTCATCAAGATAAAAAAAAAATCTTCATGAAGAAGGAAACAATCAGTAAAACTAAAAGGCAACGGATAGAATGAGAGAAGATATTTGCAAATGACATATCAGATAAAGGGTTAGTATTCAAAATCTATGAAGAAATTATCAAACTCTATACCCAAAATACAAAAAAGAAAAAATCCAGTGAAGAAATGGACAAAAGACATGAATAGACACTTTTACAAAGAAGACATCTGGATGGCTAACAGACACATGAAAAAATGCTCAACATCACTCATCATCAGGGAAATACAAATCAAAACCATAATGAGATACCACCTCACACCAGTCAGAATGGCTAAAATTAACAACTCGGGTAACAACAAACATTGGCGAGGATATGGAAAAAGAGAAACCCTTTGGCACTGTTGGCAGAAATGCAAACTGGTACAGCCACTCTGGAAAACAGTATGGGGGTTCCTCAAAAAATTAAAAATAGAACTACCCTACAACCCAGGAATTGCACTACTAGGTATTTATCCAAAGGATACAGGTGTGCTGTTTTGAAGGGGCACATGCACCCCAGTGTTTATAGCTGTGCTATTCACAACAGCCAAAGTATGGAAAGAGCCCAAATATTCACCTACAGATGGAGTGTGTATATATATACACACTCCATATATACAATGGAATATTACTTGGCAATCAGAAAGAATGAAATCTTGCCACAACAATGTGGATGGAACTAGAGTATGTTATGCTAAATGAAATTAGTCAGAGAAAAACAAATATCATATAATTTCACTCATACGTGGAATTTAAGATACAAAACATATGAACATAGCAGAAGGGAAGCAAAAATAACATAAAAACAGGAAGGGGGGCAAAACATAAGAGACCCTTAAATACAGAGAACAAACTGAGGATGCTGGATGGGTTGTGGGTGGGGGAATGGGCTAAATGGACAAGGGGCACTAACGAAGACACTTGTTGGGATGAGCACTGGGTGTTAAATGTAGGGAATGAATCACTGGATTCTACTCCTGAAATCATTATTGCACTATATGCTAACTAACTTGGATGTAAATTTAAATAATAATAATAAAGAAAATTGTTTCTGCACACCTTTAAAAAAATTATAAAATAAAAATGGGCTCTCCTAAAAGGATTTTTAGGGCATTGAAACCACTCTGTCTGAAACTATAATGGTGGATACATGCCATTATACATGTGTCCAAACCCACAGAATGTACGACGACACCAACAATGAACCCTCCATAAACCTTGGACTTGGGGTAGTGGTGCCATGTCAGTGTAGGTCCATCAGCAAATGGACCACTCTGGTGGGGGATGTTGATAATGGCGGACATGCTGCGCATGTGCAAAACAAGGGGCATATGGGGAATCTCTGTAGCTTCCACTCAGTTTTACTGTGAACCCCAAACTGCTCTAGAAAGATGCAGATGTTAAAACAACATGCTCTCCTTGGGTTGGGAGAGATGGGCTTTGTACTCAGTCACTATGGTGGTAGCAGCACCACCGCTCTAAGGAATGTGCTCTGTAGTCACTGGGTAGCAGTGGCCTCACAGTGATTCTGCAAAAATAGCTCCTTTCCTGTCTGGCAAAGAAATGACTTCATATTCTCCAAGCCCAGAGGTTTTCAAAGTACCAACTGCAAAGGAAGCCACTTAATCCGTAGTCTTCTCTCTCTAGGACATTGTGCTCCACCCTGTCATTAAGTGGTCCCAGCGCTGGGAGGGGAACTCCAGCAGGGAGTGGAAGAAGCAGCTCGTGTCTACACCAGCCCAGCCACCCCACTTGGGGCACTTCACTTCTCCAGGCTCAGCTGTTTTGGTTTTATAAACAATAAAAAGGAAGGATCGACTGCCACCGCTCCCTAACAGGGTGCTGAGTCTCTGAGAAAGTGCTTTGTAAACTATAAAGTGTGGGCGACACATGTGGGTGGTGATTTAAGACAAGCCAGGGGTAGGGGCATGAGGTGGGTGGTGCTCAAGGGTGGGCTCTGGAAGAGAAAAAGGAGGAAGAACAGGTTTCTGTAAACAAGTGGGAGCCAAGACAAAGCAGGGCTTCCTGCCAGGAATCAGGGTATGGAAGGTGTCCCCAGGTGAGCCTAGGGTGCTAGAGTGTGGGGGCTCTGGCTCTCGGGCACCGCCACAGCCTCATGGAGAGCGGGAGTCGATGGGCATATGGCTGTTCTTAGTAACAGAAAACTGAGGCCTTGTATGGCTTACAATCTGAGAGACTGTCACCTTGATCTTTGACTTCAGGTTCATATACCATTCTCAAGAAACTACTGTTGCTTTTTGACACTCTCCTGTAATTAGGGCCAGAACTTGCTGTCTGTGATGCTTTGATTTGCCACGATCTGAGCTCCAAAGAGCTTCCTTTTACATGTGCTCCAAAGCACGGCCATACATTTTTCCGTTTTTGATAAAAATTCATAACACCTAAAAATATTCTCGACAAATCAAGCATTAACATTACATCTAAAATAGGTGTTTATAGGAAATGACTGCGTAGTGGTTATGGTCGATTCTCTCTATGTAGATCCTTTACTGACAGTAATTGCAGCCAGCCTAATTTTGGTCTTGGCTGGACTTTGACTGGCATGCATCTTTGAGGCTGACCTTGGAGCCTCTCCTACAGCCAAACCTCCCTCTGTCCAGGACCTCCCTGGCTCCAGTGTCAGGCCAGTTTGGGGGCCAGTGGTTCTTGAGGCGTGGTTTCTGCCTAACACATCAGCCTCACCTGGGAACTTGTTAGAAAATACAGATTCTCAAGCTCCACCTGGATCTGGTGGGTCAGAAGCTCAGTCGGTGGGGTGCCGGTGACAGGATATTTAATATGCCTCCATGGTGATTCTAAGGCCGGGCTCAAGTTTGAAGACCACTGCCCTCAAGGCTGTCAGCTGAGGGTAATTTAGCCAGTTCCTGCGAGTGTCCTCCAGACAGCTACGGAAATTATTCCCTACAAGTTTTCAGCTCCTTGCCAGTTCCTCTCTCTCCCTTTCCTTGACAAAATGAGGAAGAGAGGAAAAGTAGCATTAAATGCCTCAACTGTTATATATAAAATCAGAAGGAAAGAATTTTCAATTTTTGAAAACGAAACATCCAACCTGCCAGCAGGTATTTGAAGCAGTAGCTGTTGGCTGTGTGCCGTGCGAATCTACACACACAATTGCACTTTTTTTTTTTCTAAGCAGTTTTTGAAGTCACAAACTGCCTTGGGGGAAAAAAGGAAAGCAGAGCTTCTAGTTACTAATTCAAGCTTCTACCAGAAAAGGAACTTTTAAAGCATAAATTTAAACTAGGTTTTAAAGTATGATTTCCAGCCAGTTTTATCACACTAGCCTGTGCAAGGTAAGTAGGTTATGTCTAAACCAAGGATAGTAAAACCGTGGCAGGGATTCCGCTGTCTCCTAACCCTGCACCCAGCACAGACATTCCTTATTGATCACCACCCTACTCCTCCTTTCCAGCAGAGCTCCCCAGGTCCCCATTACTAGGCTACTGGAGCAGATGAGACGGAACTTGCTCAACAGTCATGGTGTCCACAGTACTTAATGCCTACATGGTGAGAGCAAGCCGACATTCTCTTTTCTTGTAGCCGTTCACGGTCATTAGACTCCTGCCTACCTAGAGATGACTTATTGTTTTCATTATGTAAGTAAGCACATATAATTGAAAATGATAGGTATCTTGGTCCTCATCCTTGTCCTTCTTAAGGGAGATTACAGATCATTCTAGAAGAGGAGGGCGCCTCCCCTATGGGCAATCTGAATTCTAGGACAGTACCATCATCACAAGCAAGGAGGCATGCATATTCCAAACTCCCAGACAGACTTTGCCATCAGAAGTAATGTCCTTGGATATTTAACTGCTCCTCTCCAGAACAGTAACCAAAGCGTAGGTATGCGGGGGTCACATTCACCAGACCTAGATCAGCCGTGTCTGGGTTTCAATTCTTGCTCTACCATTCACTCAGCTGCCAGTGCAACCTTTGGCAAGCTATCCTCTGAATATTGATTTCCTTACCAGTTAAACACACACATGCGTGCACGCACACACACTCACTCAATCATACACCCTAAGTCACGTTATGGGAGTGGAGTGAGACAATGCTCATAAAATATATCCACAGTGCAGCTTCAATATATGCCAGCTGTCCTAATTATAATTACTCAAGACATCTATTTGATTTTCTTTTCTGGAAACCCTTCCTGCTGTGACTGCCATCCAGGATGTGGCCACCCTCGTACGGCCCACCCTCACTTCGAATAAGCCCAAGAGAATCAGGCTGGCTGGTGGCCTTTGTACCAAAAGGAATCCATCCTCGTCAAAGAGAGTACTGGTGGGCCTTGATGGCCCCATTCCTGGTCTGTGCACATCACAGATTCCCCTCCCCAGCCTTCCTCACTGAGCCCTCTCCCCACAAGCCTGCCTCTCTCTCACAATAAGCCATCTGTGGAAATGCTGAATTGGCAGCTGCTGGAGTCAGAGGAGGAGATTTATTAATAAAATACAATTGCCATATCTTCCTCTGGAAGCCACCTTCTACTAACGCCTCTACCTACCTTTTCATGCACTTGAAAGTCATGATCAGGGCTGCTGTCTACAGTTACACAGGTTACACACTGCACAACCCAGAGTGACATTCATGCCAAGGGGCCTAATTATAGATGGCAGCCCTGCTTTATGGTTTGGGCGAGTCTATGGATCAAACTGATCAGAACTAACCAATGCCTTGGAGTTGACCTGTGAGATGGCTCCTATTAGTCAGATTCATGGTCACAGATTGCTAATATTCTCCAAAGACACCAGAAGGCCTGCTGCCCTCTCTAAAGAGACCAATAATGTGCATTATCTGCAGGGGAAGAGGAAGGCCAGCCTTTATCCCGCTGGGCCATTTCTGGAGCACCAAGTGACCAGGATCCCTCTAGGCTCTCTCCATCCTCCCAAGCTCTGCCCAGTTCTCCAGAGTTTCCTCCCTGCTATACTCTCCCCACAAGGACCTGCTTTCATTCAAATAATTCATGCAAATAATATATGATTGAACACTTGAGTGCCACACCAGGCCAGGCACAGGACTAACAAAATCCCAAGATCACCCTGTTGTCATTGGAACTCTGAGCCTGATGATGAAAGATGGGCATATAGCTGCATAATGGTTAATAAGTTCATTATTGCTCCGTCTTCCTGGATGCCATCACACTGGCTCACAGTTACTCTTGTGTAAGCCTTTTAAAAATTTTTTTTGAAGTTTATTTATTTATTTTGAGACACAGAGCAGGGAAGGGGCAGAGAGAGGGGGGAATCCCAAGGAGCCTCTGCACTGTTGGCACAGAGCCTGGTGTGGGTCTTAAACTCATGAACTGTGAGATCATGACCTGACCTGACCTGAAACCAAGAGTCAGATGCTTAACGGCTGACCTCCCAGGTGCCCCTTATTATCCCTTTGTACAACTTCCTCAACAACTTGAGAAGAAACTTGGGCCGTTGCTGCAATTCTTCAGCCTCACAGTTTCTAGACTTTATTGGCCTTCCCTCACATGCACAACTGCCACCCTCTCACCCTCCAGCGCCTGGCAGCCTTTCTCAGCCTTCATCTCCCTTCAACGGCTTTAATTTGATGCCCCTCATTTCTGGCCACAAGCTCCCTGTCATGTCCCCCCATCAGCTCCATTCACCATGTTTGGACACATTCTGGCTTAGATCCATTTAGTTACTCGAGCACAGCTTTCCTGACCACCTCCATCCCAGCAGCAGTCCTCTCAAACCCTCTCCATGTTTCCAAGCAGAGCCCCATACGGTCTCCATACCTCTGAGGCCTCACCCACCCCTCCCCGTCGCCTCCTTACAGTTCAGTCCAAACATAGCATCTATCAGATTCACCGCCCCGGAATCTCATTCCTATCACCTCACTGGCTCAGATACCTATAAGACGTCACCATTTTCTACAGGATAAAATCCATACCATAGCCTCTGGATCTCTGGTCTCAGCCTCATTCTCCAGACTCAGTGCTTGATACTTACCCTCAGGAAATGCCTCCCTGTTAGCCTTCTCTCCTCCACGTTCTCAGGAAGTGCCACACAGGGTATCAGCCCATACAAAGCCTTCATATCGTCAAGGGTCCCTAAGGTCTTGGATTAGGCATCTTCCTTGGATTCTCTCCTGTTATCAAGCCTCCACCTCCAAGACTATGTGTCCTCTGGGCCCCTCATCTGAGCTGTCAATCACCTCCCCTCCTCTCATGGGGTGGCACTGTGTGTGTGCTAGACAATAACCGCTACCGGGCAAGGACTGTTAGGCACCAGTGTATTCTCCGGCATCCACCATGGTCCCAGGCACAGAATCAGTGTTCAATGAATTAGAATCTTCTTGAACTCTAAACTTAATCCCTCCTGAAATGATCATAAGCCTCTCCTCTGGTTCTATACTCAGCAGGCAGAGGTGGGCTCCTCTGCATCCTCTCTGAAATAACCTTGCACACTTTGGAAGGCTGGGGTGTGCCAGTAGGTGTTCAACTACTAGCTCTCCAGAAAGCAAAGAAATGAAGAAACAAATACCTCCCATTGGTAGCATTTGCCAATTCCTACTATGTAAATATTCCCACCGTGGCTGATGTTAACCTACCAACATGTGTCACTGAACATGGGGCTGGAGAGAGACATACACAATTGGCTCTTGTGAGCTGGCGCCAGCTAGTTCCCGCATCTTGCAGCTACAAGGTCGGATTCATTTCTCTTAAATCATACAATTTTCCTCTTTGGCCACTGTCTCATTCTCTAATGAGTTTCACAAAAATTTGCTTTTTCTACTGTTTTCATCCTCAAAAGCTCAGGCCAAAGGTCATCTCCTTTGTGAAGCCTTCCTGATGCCTGCACCCACTCCCAGAACAAGGAGTTGAACACGGCTCCTGGGCAACCCAACACTCTGCACAGGCCTGTCTTGTGTGAAACAGTGAACACATTACTGGCCTATCTCCTGCTATGATTGTCAGACCTCTGAAGGGGGGCAGGGTTGCTGTCTGTCCATCTCCAGAACCCTACATCCAGCATGCAAGTAGTATTCAATAAGAGCTTGTCGAGGGAGGGAGGGAAGGAGTCCACCAGTAAAGGAAGGACAAATGGCTTCTGAGTCTTCTTTTCATGTTTCTTTACCATTTTGCAACCCAGTTTTTGCCCCATGCTCCCAATCAGCCAGGAGGCGAAGAGGAATATTGCCAATAACACCGTATAAATATTACCTTAGAACATTCTTTTCTTTTTAACTTGACCTTCACACCAGCTCTTTTAGCACAAAGTGAAGCCAGTCTCCGTGAGGCAGGGTGTGGG
This sequence comes from Hyaena hyaena, assembly GCF_003009895.1. Lineage (NCBI taxonomy): Eukaryota > Metazoa > Chordata > Mammalia > Carnivora > Hyaenidae > Hyaena > Hyaena hyaena. The sequence continues at coordinate 1,130,081 of NW_024081206.1, forward strand.
AGAAGCAAGCGTGGAGACAGAGGAGAAAAAGAGCTGGGGTGTGAGGACTGATTCCAGCTAGGAGCATCTTCTGTTAAAACTGCATCGAGTTACACATAGTGAATTAATATCTGCAGGGATTAGCTCTGGAAGTTCTGAATCAGGAGGAGATGAGCGTCTGGTAGAGGGTGGTCAGTGGCGGACCGGGCACAAGTCTACCCCGTGCAGCTGGGCATCTCATAAACTGCTAAATGTATCGATCCCTCCCCATTACCACGAGAGCCACAGAGAGGGCTGACCTTCTCAGAGCAGGATGCACAAACACAGCAACAGCAGCACAGGCTCTACAAAAATGGAAAGTGAAGGATGGAGCAGGGCCATCGATTGTCCCTTTATAGGCATCCAGCAGTTGGTGAGCTCACCCCAAATTGTCTCTCCCTGGCAGGGTCATAAAGTGAGAAGGCTCTTTACTCTTCCCCTGACAAAGGCGGGAGGGGGCTGACACGTGCTCTCTGGGGTGAAACACATTGCTTGAAGCATATGACATAAATAACAACATTAAAATCACTAGCACCATTACCACATGACATAACAACAATTAATAATGTGGGCAAATGGGCGCGGGACTGAAAGCAGGCCTCTCCAACACTCTTTCGAGTTCACTGGAGAAATCTGAGCCCCTAGAAGTAATCCAATTTATCTGGTATCCAGCCTTCCAAGGCATGATCCTTAAATATGTCAGCATCTAAAGAGGAAGAGAAAATTATCTGCACAGAAGTGAAAGTTGTGGTTCAGTAACATATTTAATGAAAGTCAATGGGAAAAAATGTACAGACTCGTGTGGATCAGATTATGGCTAGCCGGCTGGAACTCCTGAGGGGTCAGTGAGAGAAGAAAGCTGTGTCCTGACAGGGACAGTCCCAGCAGCCACCACAGAGATGCCATGAAGGTGGAGCTCTTTAAGAGGGAGTCCAGAGCATGAAAATGCTAGTCTAATGGAGCAAGCTTTCAAATGTGACTTCCAATTTCACAGATGCCTTTTTGACCCCTCAGTGCATTAAGAGAGGCAGTGAATGGAAGGATAGTGACTTTCCCCCTAAAGATAATATATGAAGTGGCTGTCTGTAGGACTTTGACCAAGCATATTTTATCGAGTTAAAATGTCACAGGGAGAGGCAACTCCATGGCTCTCCAAATACTGATATGAATGAAACATTCCTAAACACAGGAACTAAAAAGAAGACTACAGCATATGAGTGAAGAGAGCTCGAACAACGGCTAATAAGAACGGAAGACGAAGAAAAGATAAAGGACATTGCAGAAGAAAATGAAAGTAGGAAAGAGGACACAGAGCAAACACATCTTTTAAGACGATTCAAAATAGATGACAAAGGAGCCAGTAAAGAAATTACTTATAAAGTGATGATATTTGGGGATATTTTACTCATTCACATGAATATGGTTGGGTCCATTGCCAAACTGACTCAACTACTGATCCATTAAGGAAAGATGAAAATTCTAAATCAGTCTTTGGGTAGGATCTCCTGAGAGCATCTCAGGCAGTTAGTTCTCTGCTGGGCTGGATTGCTATTCCAACACAGTGAGATGGAGGAGAGCATGCATATTTCTTGGAAGTGAAACTTGCTTGGGTTACTGTTCATGTCATAGATCTTTTGTAGGAAATACAGTTATGGGTGGGTTTTCTTCTGGAAAGAGCGGTCCCTCTTCACTTCAGTTCATCATGGTCTGCCTCCAAATGCGTGTGTGTAGGAATAGGAGAACTAAAAGTTTGGGGAGAAATCCTGATCCAGAGCCATGGAGATATTGTGAGTGAGTGAGACCCTCTGTCCAGCTTCTAAACATTTCTGTTTCTTTCAAAGTCATCTCAACTGTGTACCCTGGCTCTCTCTCTTTTGGTGCATTTGGTGGTCCATTTCTGGAGCTATGTATGAATCTTTCAAAACTACAGCTAACTTCTCTGCAACTCCAATCAAGCCTGGCCACCGTGATCAAGGTCCCCCAAAGATCCCTAGACACACATTATAGATGGTTCAGACTCATCTTCTGGGGAGAGAAATGTCAGAAACTCTTCTCCCAATGGGATGAGTTTTTATGCTGAAAGAGAACACCTAGAATGGTGGGAAGAAGGCGTCTGGACACCAAGAGAACAGAAACGAGGGGAGGGGAGAGCCATACCTGCTCCGATGACCTCTTCGATTTTCACAAAAGATACATCAATCTCCTTGGCAAACTCCCGGACAGCTTCGTTGGGGTCCTCATAAGTGAAGGGGTCAATGTAGATCTTCATCCCTGGGGAGCCTTATTAGAGGAGATAAGCAGGGTTAACATCCCAAAGAGGACACGGTGGTAAGTCCTGGCTGCTGTCCCCAGCAGTAAGGGTACAGTTGGGGGGGGGGCCGTCCCCCGTACATACCAGACTGCCTCTCTTTGCCTTACTGGGCCTTCCCGTCTCCCTTCCCTCTGGGCCACACTAGCTTGGTTTTCTGTCCTCTACTTCTCCTCCATTTTTTCTTCTCTTTTAGAGCTCTTGATGAAATGTGGAGCAGATTACTTATAAGTGACAGATCGGGACCAGCTCCCACACTGAGCGCTCACAGAAGGCAAAGAAACTGATTGATGCCAACCAAATGCATTAGCAGAAGAGTGGTGGTAAAATGGTAGGGTAGATATCAATATTTATCAACCTGACAACTTTTCTGAGTGGTGGCCACCTTTAAGGTTATAACTGACGGCTGTGGCCACGGCTGGAAGAGGGATGAGGATGGATTAAAATAAAAGAAGAAGAAGGAGAAATTGCTATTAGAAACACCTCAAGACAGAAGTGTCAAGACAGAATACCAGAAGAGAAAATGTGAAGATAAAAGCTTAGAAAACACTGATAGAGAAAAGAGCAAAGTCTACATAGAAAAAAATGAGGTGGAACGAAAGAAAAATGGTAATGAATGCCTGTGCCTTCAGACACACTGAAGTATGAAAAACGAAACGGTGAATGAGAAGTACAAAGAGGAATATAGACTTTGTCACTGATGTTTACACTGGCAAGATAAATAGGCATGCATGGGGACGAAACAGAGAATTGTCACTGCAGAAAAAATACACTCAAAAGTGAAGGAGAGGGGAAAAAAGGCAACGGAACCCAAGAAACAAACGGATTCATGCACAATGTAATTTTCAGCATGTCTGATGGGTCCTAAGGCCAAATATAGAAACTGCTATCTTGGTGCTGGTGTGTTGAGTAGGACAAGGCCTGGACAGCTAAGCGACACAGTCCGGCACGGCATCCTTGTGAAGAGTGGGTGTTCTCTCTGCCTGCCACCACTGTCACTGAAGCATCAGGTCAGCAGGGCAGGCAGGTCTGGAAAAGCAGGCATGCCAAGCCCCCGTGGCTGGGACCCAAGGCTGAGGCAGCTCTCCAGGGTCCCTGATCATTGTGCCCCCCCACCGCAGCTCATCTCTGCTGACTCTCAGCCCTACACTTAGGGTCCAGTTTTGACATTTTTCACCCAGAGAATCCTGATGAGTCTACAGTTCCCCCAAGTTCATGCTGCTTTGGTCACAATTCAGGCAAGGATTCAAAGTGCTAGTGACAGTCCAGAGGGAGAAGGAAGATGCAGCAGAGAAATGAAGGGGGATTTGTTTTTTAAGTCAGAGCCAGATACCATGCCCAGAAGAACCGCTCTTTTGGAAAGATGGGTTATTCCCAGTCATTAAATAAAACCACTCCTAGCATGCTAAATGGGTTGCTTTAGGATGGTCAACACCATTCTAGAATGTTCCTTGGAAACTTGAGAATGACAACATGGACTTTGGAATCTGCCCCCTGAAATCTGGACAAAGCATATAGAGAGATCCTCACCTTTATATGGAATGTTCTGATCCCTGGGGAATGTGGGTGGGGGTGGAGAGGTGGGGAGGCAGGGAGAGAGAGAGAGCGCACACGCATGTGTGAGGCCAGTGTTCTACTTTGTTAATAATGGAGTAAAAGGAAAATAGAGGTGGGGGTTCACCTCTTTCTCATTTAGTATGACAAACAAGTGAAGAGCAAAAATGATTGAAACCAGACTGACAGGGTCTAAGGAAGTCAGATCAGCATCTTCAGGTGGTCATACTTTGGGTTCCTCCAGAAGCAGCCCTTGAGAAAGGGCTCTGAAAGCCACATGGCTTCTCTGATAGGTCAGTGGGGACGTAAAATCGGGCAAGGAAGGCAGCCTATAAAAAGTGTGTTCTCAAGCCACTTCCCACAGTGGGTAGCTAAAGCACCAACTGGGAGTTGGTGTGGGTGATCTCATGCTTCCACCCTGGATGGAAGGAGCCATGGTATAAACACACAGGTTCCCACCAGCCTTCAGTGGGGGCTGACTGGCCTGCTGCACAGGTGGGCAGGGAGGCTCCATGGCCAGAGAGCGTTTAGGCGAAGAAACGGAGATGCTATATGGGTGGAAGCTGGCCAGTGTGAACTGAAGGGCAGGAGGTGAGACAACAGACTCACTCGGAATGCAAAGTGGACAGCAGGTCAGTGTCAACAACCTGCGACTTTCCCCGAATCCTGAATCCTGCGCTACGCTGAGAGGAGAGGAGGCCAGGAGCCCAGACAGACCCTGGGGCCTATAGGTGAGGACAGAACCCCAAAGCCTCTTACTAGCCTGGCATAAAACAGCAAATCCACATACCCCTCTTAGAACAGTGTTCTCCTCTGCAAGTGGAGGAAACAGCACATCCCTCCCATGATGACTGTGGTATTAAAGAACATACCTAGCAAATGACATACCTAGCACAGTGCCTGAGGTACACAGGGAGGGCTCAGACTGACGTTCTCATGATTATTATCAGTAAATGGTTCCAGGAAGTGTTCGGGGAGGTAGGAAGAGGAAGGTGGGGTGGGCGGTGGAGGATGTAAGGCACTTAGAGTTATATTAGTTACTTTAAGAATAACTACCTCGTTATTTTAGATCAAGGGCTTTTAAGTGATGTATGCTAAGCTCTCCTACAGGAACTCTTCCACAAAGACTAATTAAACAATCTAGAAATGTGCAGTAATGAACAGTTTGCAAGTACAGACATCTATAAGGATGAATGAGAAAGGATACGGAGTTAATGAGCTTTACAGATATTAGCCCCCATCAGTTCTGGGAAGGACCTACTCCCAGAGGGGAACGGCTCATGTCCTGATGGTGCTAGCATTCTTTCAGGCCAGTAATAGGCAACTAGATGCACCAACGTGGGAGAAAGTTCATACTTCAATGATGGGTGCAATTAACTCACAAGGAGAGGTTTGCTACCTTGTAGAATTAGGAAATGTGTATGTGGGGGTCGGGGGGCAGCAAGTGCTCGTGATGTCACTGCTAGACTGGGGTCTGAGGTTCTGATTGTCACTGAAGCCCCTGACAAAAAGTTGAGGAAGCTGCATGGAGGAGCCTGGGAGGGGTGATGCAACGTCACTGGGAAGTTCTGCATACAGGAATGAGTATTTGTTTTCTTTGAACTTGAAGACACCATTGTTATATTGTGGAAGGGAAACTGAAAACAAAAGCCTATCATCAAATGGCTTAGGCTCCAGTGCTTTTCCTCTGATGAGGGTCTGAGAGGGCTGACCTAGCGGAGGGTCCTGGCCTAACTCCTCGGGTAAGGCAGGGATCCAGTGTTGGAAACCAGGAGGGTGATTTGACTGAGCACGTGCACATAATGGCTTCCATGCATTTACCTCAGCCTGGAATAACACATGTCTGCAGACCTCTCTCGGGCATTACCGCTAGGCTTTCTCAAGTCCCCGAAGATGATGAGAAAAAAAAAAAAAAAAATGCCTTTAGCTAGGCAGAACAGGTCATTTGTCTTGTGGCTCATTTTGTGTTTCTGCATAAATCCTGCATCAGCCTGTTCCTGCTCCCACTTGCCAGTGAGCAGTTTTTAATTATCAGGAAAATGGTATTTAGTGCAATGAATCACCAGACAGTGAACGAGGAATTCAAGTCAGCTGCGGAGCCAGGCACAGCCAAACATTTGGAGATGAGGCTCAGAAATTGTTCTCAGATTATGACTGTTGGGGAAATATTATCACTGGTAGTAATAGTAATATCAGATGCAATATAGCTCATAACGTAAGGTATTTTATAATGCCTTATACAGTGTTTCACATTATTATCGCAAATATTATATAATTACAATATTTTACAGTTACCAATTATTTTCTCATTTTTAACATAGGTGACGTACCTTTGACACAAAAGTAGTATGTAAAGATCTAAACTTCTGATTCCTAGTGCCTTGAGAAAGAAAAAGAATCTTCAATTTTATGTTCTTCTAATTCACTAGTTTCTATTAAAGAACTAATTTGCAGTTATGTTTGTTCTTTGACCTCAAAACCCATTTATACTATGGCCGTGGGTTGCAGCCTGGACTGCCTCAAGCTTTAAAAGACCATAGTCCTAGGAGATTAGCCAAATCTTACCCACAAACCAATGCTTTAGGCACTTAAGTCTGGGGAAGAATGACTTAGCCACCATCCAGAGCCTTCTTGCACGGCACAGAGAAGTGCTCGAAGCAGAAGAAACTCCTGGCCATTATTAGAGACCCTACATCAGTAAGTCAGGCTGGAACAAAGTCTGGGGGTGCTGGCAGATGTGGTGGGGTGTATCTAAAGAGTCAGACCTTCTTGCAAGTGCCAAGGTCTCAGGGTGGAAAAAGAGGCCTAGAAAGGGATAGTTCTAAATGGTGTGTGACACTGAGGATTAACACCTGAAGGAGAAGATGGAACGCTGCTCTTCAGGCTTCTCATGCACTTGGAAAATACAAAATCAGTGCCATGAACATCTTGGGAGTGGGACAGCAAGAGAGCCTGGGAGGCTTCAGGGGTTCCAGGAAGGGCCCAGTACCTCCTGCTGGCTGAGGATTCCTGGAATCCCACAGTATGGCTCTGGAGAGGTAGTGAATTGCGTTGTTTGCAGTCACTGATATCCTGTGTCCTAGCACGTTTGATGGAGCCATGGGAAAGGGGGAAGTGTGCTTCCTTGTTCCCCATTCTGGATCCAAGGCAGACTTTGTCATCTTGGTGACTCACCTAAATTTGGTCCAGACATCTAAGCACAAGAGTGAAGCAATTTAGGGATCTGCACATAAAATCCAGTCCTTGGGAGGACTTCATCCAATCCTCTCCCTCAGTACATTGATCACCCCTCATTTTTCTCAACCTTGACAGGACACCCAGATGGCACTGTTCTAGTGACTATGGGAGCTACAGGAAAAGCAAAGTTCATGAGGTTCTTCAAATGATGTAGATATGAAATAACTGGGAAACAGTGCTGGAGAGTCTAAAGTCAGGAGCCCACACCTGGAAATGAGCTATAAATGCTGCAAAAAACAGAGAAGGTAGAGGGCTATGGATGTCAGTGTTCAAGGTTAGAATCCTAAAAGGACAGGTCACATGGTCATGCACTGGAGAAGGAGAGGCCTGGGGTATCTAAGGCAAAGCTCAGAGAGAAGCGAGGAGAGTGTGACCAGCTTATGTATAGTGATAAGGGGGGACTGAGGTGGGAGAGCACTGAGGTACTACATTGGAGGGCCTTGACTTTCAAACAAAGGCATTAAGAGGGATGCCATCATACACACAGAGCTGATAACTCTTCCATGAGCTAGGAAGGGATGCGCTGAGAGCAAGGCACCAAGCAATTCCTTTGGCTGGCAGGCTGCAAAGTTCACATGTATGTCATGGGGAAGGGGCTGGAGGCTGAGAAACAGCTCTGAGGTTGTTGCAATAATTAAGGTGCAAGATACAGAGTTTTCAACCAGAGTGCTGCAATGAGAAGAACAGAAGAGGCAAGAGAAATCTCTAAGGAAGGATTCATAGCACTTGGTGAGCAATTAAAGATGGAGAAATAAAGAGGGACAAGAAGAATCCAAATCACTGCCAAGACCTCTGGAATAAAGAGGTGCTGTCAACCAGGTAACAGACTTTGGGAAAGGAAGCCCAGCATCAGGGAAGTTTGAGCATGTTCTTTGATAGTATGAATGCACAGATAAAATATGCAAGTGTCTGGAAGTCAGAACTCAGAATAGAAATAGAGCTGGAAGTCTAAATCTGGAGTTGTGGATATAGGAGGCACATGAGTGGTGGCTGAAGCTGTTGAGTGATGGGCAGTTTCGTGGGGTAAACCTACCAGGAAAGCTTGATGGGAAGTAGAAGCAGTGTGCTCCACCTGCTTCTGAAGGTCATGACCAGGGCAATAGATAAGTTGTTTTTTTCCAGGAAGGAGCAGAGGTTCTGGGTGCCTGGCCAGGTTTGAAGAAGAATCAGAGAAAAGCCCTGTGGGAGGCACTGAGCCTCAGTGGAAAAGCCATGGATCTGAGGAGGATCTTCCTTCTACTTTCTACATGGAAGTTTTCACCACATATTTAGGTTTGTTCTTAAAACCACAGTAATTGCCTACTATACCTCTAGGAGAAGGAAAGTCAACCGCAGGCTACTTGCTCCCAAGGAAAGTACTTCAGGAAAAAGAGTTTCATACCTCCCTGCTTCCTGACCTCAATGACCAGCACTGGCAGGTCTTTCCAGGCAAGGCCTGCAGGTTCTGGGCGACTGAAGTCTTGCTGGGAACCCAAAGTTGACAGCCACAGAGTTGCTCATTGGATTTACTTGACATTTAATAAACACCCATTGAAAACTCAGCCACCTTTTGCCCCTGGGGGTCTTTCCTCCTCTCCTCATAGGCCCTCACTGACTCATGATCAGATACTAGCGTTCCTGATACCTCCAGAAGAGGCAGCCAAAGTATCCAGCCTGTCTCCTCCTCCAGAGGGTCCACGTGACCTTCACCCTGGTACCCAAAGTGATTTCCAGTGGTATGGATGGATGCTGGTCCTCTATAGTTTGGAAACACTTCTACCACCCAGAGTTGGGAAAGCTGGATGTGGAATCTTGGAGCGAGGTATGTTTCTGGGTCTAATCTAGTCCAGGCTCCCACCTAGAGCAGCAGTTCACTCTACAACATCCTTTACTGATACTACCTAGCCTGTGCTTGAACGCTATCAAGAACAGAGAGCTTACGTCCCCACAAAGCAGCCTGGCTCTGTGTTGGACAGCTCCAGTCTGGGCGAGGGTATTCTACACTGAATCAACATCTGCCTACTTTGATCTTTCACTAGATGGTTCCACTTAACCTCATGAAGCACAACAATACCATCTCCCCTCCTTTGCCATGAATGCATCATGCCTGATCCCTGCCCATGTTTCTCCAGCACTGAAAGGGTGTTTCCAAGTCTCTGAGGGAAGAGATCAGGACTTGGCCCTTTAAACAGGCAGGCTGCTGATCTGGGGACCAGAGAGTCAGGCAGACCTGAGTTTAAAAGCTTATTTTGTAAATCACTAATTCCAGGATTCTGGACAGGGTACTTGTCCTCTCTGAGGATATTTCTTCACATGCAAAATCAACTTCATGGGACAATTATGAGGATTAAATGAGTTAATACAGGTAAAGTGTCTACATTATTTTTTACTATTGTTTTGCATCCATAAAAGTGCTTGGATTTTTACTCCACTATACATCACTCATATTAAGTATGTGGTAAACTAAATATCTACACATTTTTCACACAAATGAATAGCAAGTCAGGTCTCCTTTTTGTGCTGCCTTATTTTTGCTTAAACCCAAACACCAGATTCTAGATTTATCCCTCTAACATTTCATCTTGCAGATTTCAAATTAGTATGCAAAGCTGTTGGATAGTTCTGAATTTTGATTGTTTTATACGGTGTTAGTTATGCTCTCCAACTGTTACCTACAAACTTGATAAGCATCCCTAGGCTTCCACCTGACTCACGAATTTAAAAAAACAACCAAACGAATAAGAGATTGAATTGGACAAGGGCTAGAATAAAGCTGGTGACTCCTTCCTGGCTGACAGGAGTCACTAACTCATGTTCTTCAGGTATGAAGACAAGGTCCGTACTCACTCTACAATCCTTTCCTCTAGGAGAGCATCAAATATTTTTGCCAAAAAAGAAATTCCCTACATATGCAATTCTTGCTGAAATTACTAAATGTATAACCCTACGAGATGAGGGGAAGTCCCCATGCTTTTTTTTCTTAATAATCTTCTGTGGTCCCCAGTGATCACTGAATTCAGTTGTAGATGCACAGAACCCATTTACTTTGGTCTCTACAAGCATTTGGCAGGGATCAAGTTCACACTCCTGTTCTGTAATCTAAGTGCTCTGTCCTCTTGCCCTAGGTGGGAATTAGGGCTTCTGCTGGTCTTTGGGCACGTAACCTATTTGTTTTTGCTTTTCTCAAGGCTTAAGAATAGATCCGTGATTATATCTGCAGTTACCTGTACCACGGAGATGGTTGTGTCAGGGTTGCTTTCTGAAAGCCCTTGACCCCTTACCAAGCTCTTTTCTTCCTCTCTCCCCACCCCTACACACCTCACCCAACTCAGAAATCAGTGAGACCTCAGCCACTATCGGGCATGTGGTTATGTAAGCGGCATCAATACCCAGTAGCGCTTCCCAAATGTAGAATCAACTGGAACTTTTCTGATTCTCAACCCTACCCTGGCCTACCGGGATCATCCTATCCAGGCAATTTTTAGTCAGCCAGCAAGCACCTTCTGATATCTGGCTCACAGAAATCACGGGAACACACCACCTGTCTGCCTCTTCTGGGACACGGGAAACCCACAGTCCCACCCACCCATCCTTGAACATGAACCACAGGCTTCCAGGCCCCTTGTCCAAGCATCCAGCACCACGTCCAGTAGATTCTTTTCCCAACTCGCCTTTCCCAAATCCAACCTCCTCTTTACATGCTCATATGCTGTGCTCCATGCTTGGAGGAGGGCATAAACCAGTGCCCTAGAGAGCATGCTGTTTTCTCAAAGTGAACAGCTCTGCCATGTCTTCACAAGCTAGAAAAGGTATTCCATCTGCAAAGATTTCAGTTATTTCTCCTTCAGCCTTTCCATCAGCTTGAAAGGAGAGTCTGGGAGGGCAGAAACCTCCGGCCTCTCTATGAGACACCCTATTCCCTGCCCATGGGGAAGAGAGGAGGGACTGTCTTGGGCACTGATGAATACAGCTGGGGAGCTGCTGCAGGCTTTCTGTCACTCCTTGGACAGGAAGTCCTCAGAGCTGCAGCTGCTGGCCACACCCCACAGTGCTGTGCATGCATGTGGATGGTCCAGGTATAGTTATGTGCACACAGTCTTCCCAGACATAACTGATCTTTCTGTCTCCTGCAGTGGGACCCAGAGTGGGGACGAACAAACCACCAACCAGGACACTTGGAATCAGTCCTCACCCGATTTGCCCCTGCTCCACCAGGTACCCTGAGCCTCCTCAAGATGGTAAAAGCATGGGCTCTATAGCCAGACTTAACTGCCACATAGGAGCCGCGTGACCTGGGGAAGTCGCTTAATCTTCCTAGGTTAATGCCAATCTACTAAGCAGTTGCCAAGGTGAGATGAGTTGAAGTGAGCTACCAGAATAAAGCTCCCGATTTGTGCTAAAGAGAGGCCTTTCATAACTAAATACTCCTCCCCCTTCCCTGTCTTAGGCCAGACACGTTCTCCATCAGAGCCAGGAGTGTTCTCTTCTGCTGTAAGTGTGCTGAGCCTTCCCCCAGCTCTCCAGTCCTTCGGCTGTGATTCTCCAACAGTAATAGCTTAGGTCAGAGTGATGGATGTGCACGGGAGAAAAGCACTAATGCAGCTCAATGCATGAGACTATGAATTTAGGGAACCAGGTAGCAAAGAGGTGCCAGGTTTCAGGGACTAGATAAAAAGAACAGTTATGAATAGGGGAAAGGACACGTATAAGAGGTGAGCTGAATTAAAAAGAAGACAGACTTCTAAAGCAGCCAAGGGTCCTGGCTCTGGTCCACCCTGAGTGCTGGGGACAGCAACTGTGCAGCTTGTCAGCACTGTGTGCTTAGCTGTCCCCACTGGCTGCTGCAGGGCCACTATTGCTGCAGACTGTGTCCTGGTTCTCTGTGGAGCCTGGGAACTAGGGAAGCCTCCTTCTGTTGGTCTTAGAGGTGAGAGAGTCCCCCAAAAGGGCCCCTAAGTATTGTGGAAGAGAACTTGCGTGCATCCAGGTGCCATGTGCTGGGCCGGCAAAGCCTACCCCTCCAGAGCAGGATGGCCAGAAGTCAGGTGGAAGTGGCCCAAAAGGCACCAAGCTGCATCTGCATTTCATGCTTGGGGACCCTCAGTACCCTGACCGAAGAGTGGTGAGGCTTAGCTTGCCTAACTTTAAAGAGGGGGGTCCTTCTTAGGGCACCCTATTCTCACCTTAGGGCATCCAAAACGGCATTCCTCCTTTTGAACCTAGTTTTGCAGCCTCTGCATTCAGTCTGACATGGTCATCTCTAAATGTTTCATCAAAAGAGGTTACAGGATGCTAAATCTGAAATGGGCTTCACAATGGCTGTTTAAAAAAATTTTTTTTTAATGTTTTATTTATTTTTGAGAGAGAAAGAGAGATAGACAGACAGAGAATTAGTGGGGGAGGGGCAGAGACAGAGGGAGACAGAATTCAAAGCAGGCTCCAGGCTCTGAGCTGTTAGCACAGAGCCCGACACAGGGCTCCAACCCATGAAATGTGAGATCATGACCTGAGCCGAAGTTGGCTGTTTAACCAACCCAGCCACCCAGGTGCCCCCACAGTGGCTTTTAATATGGCAGAGAGTCAACCCAGAGCCGGTGGCTGGTGTGTCAGTATCAAAATCCAGAGGCAGAGGCAGAGAAGCAGGGAAATGGAGAAAGCCTTTCCAGTAATTCTGACGTGCCGTGGGCATCTTCATTTGAGAATTAGAGATAAATGGAAGTCTTTGTTTTTCATCTGGGGAAGTGAAGGCTCTGCCCAGAAGGGCAAATGCACAGGTCAAAATGGGTAAACACATCTGTAGATTTTGCAGTGAGGCACTGAGTCAGGACATAGGGAAAGAAAGAGAACATAGTAAGGTTTCTCTGAAAGCAGTTACAACTGGGTGAAATGGAGGCCCACAGCAGCCTGGACAGAGAAAGGAAGGGGAGTATATGGGATTCTGAGTGTTGTAGGAACTTTGCCGGTAGCCTTAGAAGGGACCACTCTCCCAATCCCCACCCCCCCACATTTGTGCTGCTGCTTGGAGGCTGCCCTGGTTCTCTGTGGGCAAGTCTCAGTGTCTCTGAGCCCACTCTGAGCTGTCACCTCCCTCCCAGCTATGATTGCCTGGGAATAGCAGCCAGCTACCAGGGGCCTGGTCCTCTACAAACCCTTGGCAGTTTCTTGGTCTTGGGTTGAAAGACTCCAGAGAACAAAGCCATATCTGCAGGGCGGCCTTTGTACAGTCCCAGTTAGCACTGGCTGTGCCGGAAGGCAAACGCCTCTGAGCTGCTGGGCGAAGGTCCTGGCCTCACTTTTCTGCCTTGGGTTTAGAGAAGGGAGGAGTTTGGTCCATGAAAAATTTTGCCCACTGAAGGCATGCTGAGTGTGTGTGTGTATGTGTGTGCGCGCGCGCGCGCGCGCACGACAGGGCACAGTGCAGAGTACTGGGATGGGTTTCTGGTGGGGCATCTGTGGAATTTAAAAGGAGTTCTTTAGCAAGACAACATGTCCCGAGGATCAAAGTTTTCTGGAGGTAGAGAGGTGGCCTAAGTGACCTTTTTTAAGATTCTGCAATGTTGCAATTACACAGATAAAAGAATAGTTTTGGCTAGGACTTTACACTGTACATTGGTAAGGAGAAATTTTAGTTATAAAAATACTACGTATACATTGTTTTAAAAAAAAGAGATGGGTACGATAATGAGTGAGAAAAACTTTCAAAGGCACTGTTTAAAAGAAAACACTTGGGAGATATCCCAACACTCTGGCCTCTTGGGCTCTGCTATCTTTTTAATTCCCTACATTCATGTTCTCTGGCTTATCTGTGAATTTGGTTAACACATTCCCCAGCCGCTCAATTGGATAAGATAAGGCAGAAGATGTTAATAGAGAACCCTCCATCTTTTCCCACTGAGTCTGATTTCAGGATTCATTGACTTGCTAAACCCAATCTTCACCCCCCCCCCAACATTCTGTGTCCTATACGGGCTTATCAATGTGGAAGATAATCTACCCACCAGATGTCCAATGAGTGCCCACAGTGGGCAGAGTGCAGATGGGGCGGGCAGCCTGTGGCCCTGGAGACCTGCAGAGAGAGGACGCTTCTGGGGCACTGGGGACCGGAAGGGGGCTTGTCGTTGGGACTGGCTGGTCTGGCTGTCAGGAGCACTCGAAGCACTCACCTGCTCTACCAGGCAGCGGGCATGTGCTTTCTACTCACCTCTGCCAGTGCTGTAATGCTGCAGCTTATCGCTGTACACAGCCTCTTTGCTGTAAGCCCGTTTCCTGTGGATGCGAGGAAGAGGAGCCCTTTTAGGTGGAGTGCACCCCCACTGCTCTGCTCCAGGAGCATCCCCCCACCCCAGTTCCTTTGTCTCAATGGGGGCTCTCTTGGCCATCTCCTGGGACTGGGAACTGGGCTGCTCCCACTTTAACATTTAGCTCCTATCCTGCGTCCTGGCCTGACCACCTCCATGGGCAGCTGGGTCTGCTTTCAAGTCAAGGTTCTTCAGAGACCAGGCAGGGCCGTGGGTCCCCGTCAGAGCCTGGGGAGAGGTTCTCAGGACACCCATCAATATGCGGGCTGTACCGCGGACCTGCTCTGGAAAAGCAAACCACAGTGCTTTCCGCAGCAGAATCTGAGCTAAACCCCAAAGGCAGTAGCAACAGTATTAAAAAGTCGCCAGGTCTCAGGGCCCGCCCTTGTGCAGAACTTGGAGTTCCTGTTTTCCTCCTCAGCTCCCCTCCTGCCTGCCCACCTTGTGCCCTCTGCTGAAGGCCTTGGCTCTCTGACCCCAGGATGGGCTGTGGTACACGGTGTGATGCTAACCACCACTCTGATGGTGAGGAGGACTCAAAGAAGGTTTGAAGATGGATGCTGTTTACCCATCACCTTGCCCAGTGCTTATGGAGGATTTTATCCCAGGACAGAGAAAACAAAACATCTGGCAAATTCTAGGCTGCCTGTAGATTGAGATGGGAGGAGGACCATGAGCTTGACAGCATGGCTGTGTATGGTCAGGCCCCATACAGTCTGCGTGGCCTGGGAGGGGCCTGCATGCAGAAAGGGGCCTCCTGGGTCCAAGGTGAGCAGGTGGGAGTGGAAGTAGAGGGCCTACCTGCTGCAGACGATGGAGATGGCCACCAGCGACACCACGAATACAACCCCGGCTGCTGCTGAGCCAGCAATCAGTGGCAGCTGCTCCCTCAGCTCGGATTTGTAGTCATCTAGGTGAAAAAGGGGCATTAGAGTCCTTCCTGTGTGCTCTTTGCATACAGCTGGGACTCAATGCATGACGCTAAAGACATTATAAATATATATGTGTGTGTGTATGTATATACGTATGTATGTATGTATATGGAGACACCAAGTTCCGTGCTTCAGAGCTGGAAGACCAACTAAAACTAAAAATGATCTTCCTAGTGACAAATAAGAACAACTAAAAGCAAATGACAGTAACAATACAAACAAAACAGCAGTGACAGAGAGAAGCTCAGAATTAAATGCTGATGACATGAGTCCCCACAGCAGAGGTGACGCCAATCTACATCCCCTTGTTGGGAAGGTCTCTCAAACGACGGTCAGTCATGCTAGGGATAAGTCTAAGGGAAAGAAGAAAAACCACTGCTGAAGGACCTTTGAAAACACACAGGTGTTGAAACACAGCACAGCATACAGATTCTCTGAGCAGATATTTAAAGGACATCGGCAACTGGGCAGCAGGTGCTACACCAGGAGCTGTGGAGGATGAAGACACACCGGAGAAGTGGCCTGGCGCTCCAAAGTTCCCACTCAAGAAGAACAGCATCAAGGCTTCCGCCGAGGTTAGAACCGTGCTATATTACACAGGTGAAAAGGAAGCCCCTGAGTCACAGAGGTGAACAGAGCTCCTCTAAACCCTGGCTTTACCACATGTGAGCTCTGTGATCTTGGACAAAGTCTTTAGTCTCTTTGACCCTCAGATTCCTTTCTGCTAAAATAAGTAATAATAAATCAAATTATGTGAGGCACCTTTTGCAATGTCTGTATGATCATGGGTGCCCCAAATCCTAATACTCTTTTCCTTAATCCATAGAAAACACTTGGCCTAGCTGGCTATTATTATTATTATTATTATTGTGGTTATTTCCTCACTTGGCATCAAGGAGTGAGGCATATGGAGATCAAGCTTGTAATATGTTCTATTACAACTAGGGTTGCCAGACACACTATTTAAAAGGCTGACCAGTTAAATTTGAATTTCAGATGTACAATAAATAATGTTTTAGTATAAGTATACCCAAACATTGCATGGGAGATACTTAGACTAAAGTATTGTTGGTTCTTTATCTGAAATTCAAGTTTATCCAGCTGTTCTGTATTTTACTTGGTAACCCTAATGACAATAGCCCTTGAAGTGAAGTTCTCCATGTCCTGCATCAGAATCACCTGAGCCTGATAATTAACCATGACTTTTTTTTTCTGGGTTCCTCCTGAGATCTGCTGAATCAGAATCTTTGAGTGACGAGCAGACTATCTCCATATTTACCAAATGTTCCAGGCGATTCTCATGTTCCCCAAAGTTTAGGAATCACCGTTCAACTCTGTGGGGGGAGAAAGAGACTTCCAAAGATAAGGATATTGTTCTCAAGGCCACCCTATAGACATACATTTTATTTTTTTATTTTTTTATTTTATTTTATTTTTTTTACAAATAGTTTATTGTCAAATTAGTTTCTACATAACACTCAGTGCTCATCCCCAAAGTGCCCTCCTCCATGCCCATCCTCCCCTCCCCCCCACATCCATCAGTCCTCAGTTTTTGTCAGCATTCAAGAGTCTCTCATGGTTTGCCTCTCTCCCTTTCCCCCACCATTTCCCCCCTTCTTCTCCTGCTTGTTCCTCCGTCAAGTTCCTCCTAATCCTCCTATACGTGCAAACATATGATATTTGTCCTTCTCTGCCTGACTTATTTCGCTCAGCATAACACCCTCAAGGTCCATCCATGTTGCTACACATGGCCAGATTTCATTGTTTCTCATTGCCTAGTAGTATTCCATGGTATAGATAAACCACATCTTCTTGATCCATTCATCTGTTGATGGACACTTAGGCTCTTTCCATGTTTTAGCTATTGTGGAGAGTGCTGCTATGAACATTGGGGTACATGTGCTCCTATGCCTCAGCGTTTCTGTATCCCTTGGGTAAATTCCTAGCAGTGCTATTGCTGGGTCATAAGGGAGTTCTATTGTTAGTTTCCTGAGGAACCTCCACACTGTTTTCCAGAGGGGCTGCACCAGTTTACATTCCCACCAACAGTGCAGGAGGGTGCCCGTTTCTCCACATCCTCGCCAGCATCTAGAGTTCTCTGATTTGCTCATTTTAGCCACTCTGACTGGCGTGAGGTGGTATCTCAGTGTGGTTTTGATTTGTATTTCCCTGATGAGGAGGGATGCTGAGCATCGTTTCATGTGTCTGTTGGCCATCTGGATGTCCTCTTTGGAGAAGTGTCTGTTCATGTCTTCTGCCCATTTCTTCACTGGGTTGTTTGTTTTTCGGGCGTGGAGTTTGGTGAGTTCCTTATAGATTCTGGATATTAACCCTTTATCTGAAATGTCATTTGCAACTATCTTTTCCCATTCCGTTGGTTGCCTATTAATTTTCTGGGTTGTTTCCTTGGCTGTGCAGAAGCTTTTAATCTTGATGAGGTCCCAACAGTTTATTTTTGCTCTCGATTCCCTTGCTTTTGGGGATGTGTCAAGTAAGAAGTTGCTGCGGTGGAGGTCAAGGAGGTTGTTTCCTGCTTTCTCCTCTAGGGTGTTGATAGTTTCCTGTCTCACGTTCAGGTCCTTTATCCATTTTGAGTTTATTTTTGTGCATGGTGTGAGAAAATGATCTAGTTTCATTCTTCTGCATGTTGCTGTCCAGTTCTCCCAACACCATCTGTTAAAAAGGCTGTCTTTTTTCCATTGGATATTCTTTCCTGCTTTGTCAAAGATCAGTTGGCTGTATATTTTTGGGTCCACTTCTGAGTTCTCAATTCTGTTCCATTGGTCTATGTGTCTGTTTTTGTGCCAATACCATACTGTCTTGAGGATGACAGCTTTGTAGTAGAGGCTGAAGTCTGGGATGGTGATCCCTCCCGTTTTGGTTTTATTTTTCAGTATTACTTTGGCTATTCGGGGTCTTCTGTGGTTCCATACAAATTTTTGGATAGTTTGTTCTAGTTTTGAGAAGTATGCTGGTGCAATTTTGATTGGAATTGCATTGAATGTGTAGAGTGCTTTAGGTAGTAATGACATCTTAACTATATTTATTCTTCCTATCCATGAGCATGGAATGTTTTTCCATTTCTTTGTGTCTTCTTCAATTTCCTTCATAAGTTTTCTATAGTTTTCATCATACAGATCTCTTGTATCCTTGGTTAGGTTTATTCCGAGGTATTTTATGGTTTTTTGTGCAATTGTGAATGGGATCAGTTTCTTGATTTCTCTTTCTGTTGCTTCATTATTGGTGTATAAAAATGCAACCGATTTCTGTACGTTGATTTTGTACCCTGCAACTTGGCTGAATTCTTGGATCAGTTCTAGTAGGCTTCTGGTGGAGTCTGTCGGGTTTTCTATGTAGAGTATCATGTCATCTGCGAAGAGTGAAAGTTTGACTTCCTCTATGCCAATTCTGATGCCTTTGATTTCCTTTTGTTGTCTGATGGCTGATGCTAGGACTTCCAGCACTATGTTAAACAACAGTGGTGAGAGTGGACATCCCTGTCGTGTTCCTGATCTCAGGGGGAAAGCTCTCAGTTTTTCCCCATTGAGGATGATGTTCACTGAAGGCTTCTCATAGATGGCTTTGATGATGTTTAAGTAGGTTCCTTCTATCCCAACTTTCTCGAGAGTCTTTATTAAGAAGGGATGCTGTATTTTGTCAAATGCTTTTTCTGCATCTATTGACAGGATCATATGGTTTTTATCTTTTCTTTTATTGATATGATGGATCACATTGATTGATTTGCGAATGTTGAACCAGCCCTGTAACCCAGGAATGAATCCCACTTGATCTTGGTGGATGATTCTTTTGATATGCTGCTGGATTCGATTTGCAAGGATCTTGTTGAGAATTTTTGCATCCGTATTCATCAAGGATATTGGCCTATAGTTCTCTTTTTTTGTTGGATCTCTGTCTGGCTTGGGAATCAGAGTGATGCTGGCTTCATAAAATGATTCCGGGAGTTTTCCTTCGACTTCTATTTTTTGGAATAGCTTGAGAAGAATTGGGATTAATTCTGTTTTAAATGTCTGGTAGAATTCCCCAGGGAAACCATCAGGTCCAGGGCTCTTATTTGTTTGGAGATTTTTGATCACTGATTCGATTTCTTCACTCGTTATGGGTCTGTTCAGGTTTTCTATTTCTTCCCGTGTGAATTTTGGTAGTGAGTGTGTGTTTAGGAATTTGTCCATATCTTCTAAGTTGTCCAATTTGTTGGCATATAATTTTTCATAGTATTCCCTGATAATTGCTTGTATTTCTGAGGGGTTGGTTGTAATAAGTCCATTTTCATTCATAATTTTGTCTATTTGGGTGCTCTCTCTTTTCTTTTTGATAAGCCTGGCTAGAGGTTTGTCAATTTTGTTTACTTTTTCAAAAAACCAACTCTTGGTTTCATTGATCTGTTCAATTGTTTCTTTGGTCTCTATGTTGTTTATTTCTGCTCTAATTTTTACTATTTCTCTTCTTCTACTGGGTTTAGGGCGTTCTTGTTGCTCTGCCTCTAGCTCCTTTAGGTGAGCTTAGACATACATTTTAAAGACTGAAAGCAGAGTTTCAGTTTCTCTCAGCTTTCAGCTGAGAACTTTCTATAACATGTGTTTTTAAAAAAAATTGGGGGCAGAGAGGGGTGCCTGGGTGGCTCAGTCAGTTGAGCATCCAACCCTTGGTTTCAGCTCAGGTCTTGATCTCACGGGTTGGGAGTTTGAGACCCACACTGGGCTCTGCACTGACTGTGGAGCCCACTTGGGATTCTCTTTCTCTGCCCACCCCCCCGCCCAAGTAAGTGATTAAACTTAAAAAAAATTTTTTTTTTGGCAAAAAATAAAACAAAACAAGGAACCAAAATGACTAGTCCATAAAAAACATCTTTATAACTTAAAAACTTCATAAAGCAATGTGACCTTCAGTCTTTAAAACTGATTTCTAGAGAGTGAGAGACTTCAAGAACCAACATCCTTATCTTTAGAAGTGTCTTCCTTCGCTCACAGAGTTGAAGGATGATTCTCAAACACCGGGGAGCATAAGAATCGCCTGGACTGTTTGATAAACATTCAGATATCCTGCTTTATGAACGGGTTAAAAAACGCATCTAAGTCAAAGGTTAGCACACTGTAGCTAATAGCAGCCCAGGACCATGGTTGCTCTGCCGTTAGGTGGAGGTCAAACCTGCCTAAAGCGTGGTCTTTGACCCTGGGTGGAATCCTATAGGCCCTCCCTGCTCCAATGACCCTATCACTGATCAACCTTCAGCCTCACCTTTGTGCTGAAGATGGCCTGAAGCCTCAGTGAACATAATTACTACCAATGTGCAAACCTCAGTCATTAAGATAAATACTCCTGAATTTGGCCATTTACCAAAACTCTCTTATATCTAGCCCCTCTTGGGTTTATAAAACTTAACTGCCAAATGTAAAAGGAATAGTCTTCTTGGGAGAAATTTGTTACTTCTTGATTTGTCTAGCAGAATTGCCAAGAGACCAGTGCTCAGAGCATTCTGAGTTTTGGGTTTTTAATCCTGTGTACTTCCTGCTGCCACAGTGCCCATAAATCTAGATGGTAAGTGAGGTGCAAAGAGGAGACAGAATCCTTAAGGAACAGGAGACAGCCGGCGTTCTTTTCATTCCGGCAGCATTATTAATCTGAATAAATTGGCTTGCTTTTCACCCCATCTCACCATCTTCAAAACATGAGCGAAGATTCACCTAAAAAGAACTCAAAACGAGCTGCAAACTCCAATCCTATAGAAGCCAGACAACTCACATTAAAGCATCCGGGTACAAATCACTGGGAAGGGGCAAGCACCCCACGGAGGCAGCCACCTCTCAGCTCAGGGGCACGGCCCTCCCCCTACAATGCCCACCAGCAATGGCTTCTTTGCAGTTTTTCACAATAAAATGCATATAATGGTTTGCATATGAAATCCTGTGATTTTAAATGTTTCTGGTGAATTTTCAAATTGTTAAAAATTATAATGTGAGTCAATATAAAACCTCAAGTCCTATTATGTGCCTAGTCAGAGAGTGCCAACCTAAAATAAAATGTTACGTAAGGGCAGATTGTTTTGGATATAATTTAAGTAATAAGCAAAAAATTAAAGGCTTTCAGTTGAGGGCATTGAGAAGAGACTGGTATTTGGAAAATGATAAGGCAACAGCTCACAAATGAATAAATAAAACAGATAGTGAGTAGATAAATGAAAGCATATGCCGTGGTAAACGGCTGGCTAAGAAAAAGAGTGAGGGAACACAGTCAGATACCCCATGCTCAGTGCTCAGGCTATAGGGAAATCAGGTTTTCATAACCATTTAAAAGCCTGGTTTCAGAGGACTGGAAGAGACTGTCACAGTGGGGAACTAACAAAGCCCAAAGATGGAAGTATGTTGGGTGACAGGCTTTCTGGCCTGGGGAATGGTTTAGAAGACAGCATCTGTGTGTTATCACTGGAGATATATGACGAGAATCACATGTGAGAGTGTTTCAAATAGGCTGAGACACTGGGCACATGGGACTGCTGCATCCCCAAATTTGCCCCTCCGTGTCCTTCCTGGAGACCTTATCTTGTGCACTTGGGTTGTGAGCTCAGCTCCCAGTCACCCAGAACGGAGGGGTGAAGTGGGAGTGAGTGCAAAACAACGGCAGCATCTGGTCCCTGGTCCTGAGGCAGGAGGGCACATGAGCCCTGAGGTGCGTGTGGGTCTCATGGCGGCACCTCTCTGCATGTGGTACAGAGACCCACTGAAGGCAAACCCCAGCGATGTTAGGAGAGAAACAGGCCAGACTTGAGAAGGGTGCCCTGCCTTGTGAATGATGCAAGAGCACATGCTCCCACGCCCTCCCCAAGGCAAAGCCTTCCAAGGGGATCACACTGGAATCCAGTGAGAGGCTGGCACTTGGCAGCTTCTCGGGGCCGCCTCCCCTCCCCCAAGTGCTGGCCCTGTACCACTGCACTGGCCTGCCTCTTACCATCCGTCAGCGTCTGGAAGCACATCTTGCCACTGAACTTGCCGTAGCCCGCCACCGTGCGGGCACGTACTTGCACCACGTACACCATGCCCGGCCGTAGGCCGTCAATCCGCGCCGTGTTCGTCTGGCTCCTGGCCATGGAGGAGTTGAACTCATTGTGTTCCTGAAAGAGAGTGAGGAGAACGGTCTGCGGTCTCCTCCTGGGGGCTGAGCCCCCACCTGCTCCACCCTAGAGCACACATCTTGGTCCTACACATCTGCTAGAAGCTGCCACAGGCCCCAGGCCCTCCCTCTGAATGGGGGACAGTCTGGCCTGGACCAAGGGAATGAATGAAGGATCAGCTCCGTGTCCTGAGGTGGCCATGCTCTAAAACGAAGGCTCTGAGCAAGTGGCTAGTATCTCAGGGCTAGGCTGGGGGGCTCATTGTCATCTTCTAGTTGTTCCTCATCCAGGGTTCAGTGCACATTCAGCTCTGCAAAATCCTGTCGTGTCTCTGATGTCAGTAGAAGCAAGCTGGGAAGCATCAGCCCTTTGTTGCACATTTTTTATTTTTTTAAGGTTTATTTATTTTGAGAGAGAGACAGAGAGAGAGATGGGGGGGGGGGACATGAGTGGGGGAAGGGCAGAGAGAGAGGGAGAGAGAGAATCCCAAGCAGGCTTCCCACTGTCAGCACAGAGCCTGGCACAGGGCTCAAACTCATGCACTGTGAGATCATGACCTAAGCTGAAATTGAAAGTCAGACACTTAATTGACTAAGGCACCCAGGTGCCCCCGTCCTTTGTCTCACTTCTGTTGAAGTCTTGTCTTTTCTCTCCTCACTCAGTATCTCCTCACCATGGCTATTCTAGATCACCCCTTAAGCTCCCACAAGTCCTAGTCCTTAGCGGAGTGATTTAGTGTCCACTCTGCTGCAGAGCCTGAGGCCATGCCAAGCCACCTCCCATACCTGCTTCTGTCTTCACTTTGGCCTGTGTCTGTGTCCCAACTTCCAGTTCCCTCTCCACCAGCATCAGGAGGACATGTCCCTTCTTCCTGGAGAACAGACCCTGTCCCTTCTCACATATTCAAGGGTCAGCCCTCCATCCCCATCACTCTCCCTGGCACCTTCTGCCCTGTCTTTTACAGTCTCTGTGTCTCTGTTATCTGCACATGAGTGTCCTCTGGTGCGCACAGATTTTGCTCCTTTTTCTCAGCCTTCTGACTCCCCTGCCCATGCCTGGTGCCCTTAAAGGATGCTTCCTCTCTTTACTGCTAAACTTTTTTTTTTTATTTCTGAGAGAGAGAGAGACAGCGTGAGCAGGGGAGGGGCAGAGAGAGGAGACACAGAATCTGAAATAGGCTCCAGGCTCTGAGCTAGCTGTCAGCACAGAGCCCGATGCAGGGCTCGAACCCACGAACTGTGAGATCATGACCTGAGCTGAAGTCGGACACTTAACCGACTGAGCCACCCAGGCGCCCCTCTTTACTGCTAATCTTATGTAATGTAACATTTGGTTTTTGCCTAGACTTTTGCAGCCTCTTATCTTTTATTCTAGCTACTCCCTCCACCAAATCCAAACTTCTTTTCTAACAGGGTGCCTGGGTGGCTCAGTCAGTTAGGCGTCTGATATTGGCTCAGGTCATGGTCTTAGAGTTAGTGAGTTCGAGCCTACGTGGGGGCTCTGTACTGACAGCATGGAGCTTGGAGCCTGCCTCAAGTTCTGTTTCTCCCTCTCTCTCTGCCCCTCCCCTGCTCATGCTCACATTTTCTCTCCCTCTCTCTCTCAAAAATAAAATAAAATAAAATAAAAAAATCTCTGACCTTCCCTAAAGTTATTATCAGATAAAAACAAAACTCCTAAATCTAGGTTTATTGGGTCTTCATTATGAAGCAATTCCAGTCTCTCACATCCCCCATATTGCCACCTCCCTGTCCCTCTAAAGGCCACACCCCCAGTCCCAGGGCCTTTGCTTAGGTGGTTTTCCCAGAGTCTAAAATGCCTCTCTTCAGTGCTCTTCTGCAACCTGCAGTTTCCTTATGCCTACATCTCTAATGCCCCTTCTTCCCATGGACTCTGTTCATTACTGTCCTTTATCTTTACACCCTCCTTTCAGCTCCCTCATTTACACCAGCCTGGCCTCTGATCATTTTCATGTGTGCATCATGGAGACTGTGGGTTATCTCCAAGTGTGCAGGAACAAAAGTTTCAAATCTGGGCCTGCCCCTGTCTATACCATCAGCCTCAGAGCGAAATGGGGACATTGGTGAAAATGAAGAGCTTAGGTCACTGAGAGGGAAGCCCCCAAGTCCCGTGTGCAGATCTAGGGTTCTGTGATGAGTTCTAGGCACAATGGTTTGAGGGGCATGGTGACAAATGAGGGGAGAGCTGATGGCAAGAGATGTGTAAGCCACATCCTCAGACAAGCAACAGAATTCTGGGGAGTTGGGCCAGAACAAAAGAATACAGTGCAATGATAAAAAAAAAACAAAAAACTGCCATTGTTTTAAAATATGCAAACATCTACCCTGCAAAGGCAGAAGTGACCTGTTGTGCATTCACTCAGTCATTTAGCCAGGCAGCCACATTTATGACATACTACCACGTTCTGGGGGCTACCTACACACAGCTGCAGGGACCAAGGCACGACCCCTCTCCTTGGGGACGCAAAAACTTGTAGGATGGACCAGAAAATACTCAGATACTGACAGCGGTGCTGACTGAGTGACTTGGCAGAAGGCCACTTAGGGGGTTGTGAGGAAAGAGCAGAGGGTCACCCAGCTCGGGCTGGTAAGGCGATCAGGAGGGTGACATTAGTTGAGTCACGAAAAAGGTGAAAGAAATCAGCCACATGGTCAAATGTGGAGAGTGAGAACTGAACAGAACACATGAAAGCAAGGCCCAAAGACATCAGAAGCCTGCAAGCAACTGGGCCTATCTGGAGTGTGGGGACACATTGGGGTGGGGACACATGCTTCGGAAGCACTTTTTAGAAACCACAGGCTAGAGGTCAGCTTGAATAGACAGTTGAAGGTTACATGCTCATCCTCATGAATGGGCTATCCACTGACCCCTGGGAGGGATTGCTATTTGATCTATTTAAAGAGAGGGAGGATCCCCTCACCCCCACCCCCAATCAGGGATCCACCAGAAAGAAGACTGCCCACTATAGAAGGGATATTAGCCAGAAGGTTGGTCATTACTGTCCTAACACACTGGAGATCCAAGACTTGACACTATAAAAATCATCTAATCACCTTGCAAATTAGGACAAAATCCCTTTGCTACAAAATCCGGGTAGCTGGATTCTCCGGTTTTACTGGAATCTGTGGAATTAGGCACTGCTTGAAAGAAGTGAAAGATTGACTACGTGGCTTTCTTACTGAAAACTGTCTTTAAGCATATTAGTATTTGGAATGTGAGGACAAAACATTAACCCATTATCGCTTTAGAGCCCACACATTCTTCAAGAAGTTCAGTGATTAAAATGAGTATTAATCCTTGTTTCCTTTCAAACCCATTAATCAAACTTCAGGCAAATGAGTGAGAGCAAAGAGCAAGGGCTTGCTTTGTTTGTTTGTTTGTTTCATGACTGATTCCGTAAGCATGTGAGAGGTCTGCCGTCCCCAACCTGTAGCCCAGGGCTGGCACCAAACTGCCGGGGTGCTAAAGGGTTCAGTGCTAAATGAATGAATAAACACCACACTTCAGACCAGTTATTGGAACCAATTGATTGAGCACAAGATATTGCCAAGGCCTGAAAGAGTTTCTAGGAGAAAATGATCCTAAAATTTGAAGGGTAGAAATTCCCAAGGCCTAAACCAGCCCATTCTGGCCCAGACAGTTATTATGAAGAGCAAGTGAGCGTCTAAGCGCTTAATCATGAAGACAGCTGAGAGCAGATGTAGATGCCCCTCCCATGGTTCGCCTACAAGCGCTGACACCAGGAGTGAAAAGTGCTACAAGACAGTAAACAAGAGAGGATGATAAATGGAAGCATATGAAAATGGGAAGGAGATGAACATGGAGAGGCTCTGGGAGTGTCATCAGCTCGATGGCATCAGAGGTCTCTATTAATGAGCTGTTGGAGGAGGCGAAAGCCTCATCGATTCTATTTATAGAGCTGAAATCGAAAGGTGTTCCAAGCATAAATCAAGAGGGCTGATGGGGGTGGAGGGGAGGGGAAGGGGGGAGATGGGCATGGAGGAGGGCACCTGTGGGGATGAACACTGGATATTATATGGAAACCAACTTGACAATAAACTATTTTAAAAAAAGAAAAAAAGGGGAAAAAAAAAAATAAGAGGGCGATGTGAGGTAGGAGGCCCAGGGTGAGTTTGCAGGGGTTGGAAAACTACAATCCATGGCTAGCTACCTGTTCTTGTAAACAAAGTCTTATTGGAACCCAATCATGTCCACCTTCTGATATATTGCCTACGGCTGTTTTTCTTCTACAAAGGCAAGTTGAGTAGTTGGGACAGAGACTAAATGGCCACAAACCTAAAATATTTCCTATCTTGTCCTTTATGGAAAAACTCTGTTGACTTCCTGGCTTAGAAGAAGTGGCACAGAACGGAGGAATGAGGGTTTTATTTCTTCGGGGTGAATCCAGGATATCTACTGGGCTGAGTTCTACTGTGTTTGCATTTTCTAAAGACCAGCATTTGCCAGCCTTGTGGAGCAGGTAGGCAGATCATTCTGCTTATAAGCATTTGGATTTAAAATTAAGATACACTCCCTTATTCCACAGGTCACATTAATTTTGAGATCCTCGGCATCAGCATGATTATTATCCAGTTCCTTACTGAACTCAGAAGGTTGTACCACTGAAATATAACAAAAACGTCCAGAGTTTTGATTCTTTGTGGTCATGGCTAAGTCACTTAACCTTTCTGCGACTTAGTTCCATCACTTACAAATTGGTTATATCTGGCTTTCAAGTATCTTTCTTTTCATTTCTTTTCAAGATCAGAGCTAATGTGTCTGTGAATATCTGGCACATAACAAGTACGCAATATATGATGATTTATGACCACTGTGGTTATTTCAAAATACCCTCACGGGGTAATGTCCTTTTCTTTATTTGTATTAGAAACGGTCCAGGCAATGTAACAGATCTTACAGTCAAGCACTTTATAAGTGAAGGAGACTGAATGGTCTAGTAACATAGTGAATGGTAACCAGTGCTTTGGCAAAGAACCTTCTGTGTTTCCAAGGAAAGCATTTTATCCTCTGGAGTGAGGACAATAATATGCTTCACTGAGGTGTGGAAGCTGCCTCAGGCACTGAGCTGCTGTGCATGTGTGTCTGTTAATAATTAGTATAAATTACGGAGAAGTAGGGACGTGGTCTGAAACGGGAGAATAAGCTTCCTTCATGGCATCAAGAGTTGAAGTTAATTACAGTGTTTCAAAAGAGAAGGTTTGCACGTAAAGGGAAAAGTAGCAGAGGAGCTTGGGTGTGGACTGGGGAACCAGGAGCCAGGGGATACAAGCAGGAGCCTGTCACAAAGCCCACACCTATGTTAGGGTGGGTGCCTTTGGCAGGGCAGATGAAGTGGGAGGCCAGTGGCTCCCATGTACGTAGCTGCTCTCCAGAACTGCCACTTGTGACAGTCTCAGTTCCTAGCTATGTGGTCGTGGGCAAGTTTTGTCCTATTTTGAACTACTTTGTGCACTGGCTTCTTTACCCATAGCAATGATACTAATATTTACCACACCGAGTAGTGAGGAGAAAAGTAGATAATGCTTATAAAGCTGCTGGCACCCAAGAGGAGCAGACTAGGGAGAAATTACTATTGTTTTTCTGAAGTGAGCTTATAAGGCTCAAGTTCAAGTGTGTGTGGGAAGGGGCACTGTTAGAGTCTTTCTGTGATTCTGACAATGCATCATATGCTGGCCACACATGACTCTATCAAACTCTTAAGTCAATTCTGATGATGAAATGAGACTGTATGGACAACTGGTCCAGAAAGATTGGTCTAAAACACTGTGGAAAGCCAACATTTACTTTATTAACTGATAAAAAATATCTAGCAAACAAAGGCTCCCAATTCAAAGCTGGTTGGATATAATGGTTGCTTATGAATTCAGATGGTTTAAATTATCCCCAATTCACTGAATTATCTGAATAAACTGTCTACAAAACCCAATATCCTCTAAATGGAATAGAACACTAGCTAATCCTCACCTTGTTTGCAAGTTTGGCCACCAGGCAGAAGGGTGTAGGTCCTCACAGAATGGACTGGTGATCCATCTGGCCCTCCACTTTTAGGGACATAAATTGCTATTATTTCACAAATGTGAAAAATGTGACCCAGAGTGGTTACATAATTTGACCACAGCTGCTCAGCTGGTTAGTTATGGAGGGCACTAGAAACTAGGGCGCTCCTTCCCCAGGCAGTCATGGGCCACTGTTCAACCCTGCCTTCATGCTGGATGACTGTGAGTCTCGGTCCCTGATCCTCCCTCCACTGACCCACTGGAGAGTTCTGCCAGGCTCATTTACATACTGACAGCTTCCAGATTGACTTCTCCGACCCGGCCTCTCTCCTGAGCTCCAGGCAAGGACATCTAGCTGCCTGCACTACTTGGCTACCTCAGAGGTCTTTTAGACATCAAGCTAAACTTCTGTCCCTTCCCTTGCCACAAACATGCTCTACCATAACAAGTCCCCTTTTAAGTCAATGGTGGCTGCATCCTTCTATTGGACACCCTCCCACATCTGAAGTCCAAACTGTTAGAAATGCCGTTGCTCTGTCGTTAGTTTATATATTTAGAATCTACTCTGCTTCGCCCGCCATCTCCTTCCATCCTGATCAAGCCACCATCACTGTTGTTCTAGTTGACTGTAATCTAGCAGGACTGTTTTTAGTGGAACAGCTGAATAGGCCTCTTAAAATGTTCATTTTCTGTCTCCTTCTGTTGGAAAGTAAGCTCTCTGAGGGCAGGAATCTTTGTTTGGATCATTAGTACATCCTGGAATAGTACTTGCCAAATAGCAGGCACTGAATAAATATTTGCTGAACCAAAAAATGAATCTGGTGTCTTTACGAATGATGTGTTGGGTCAGTGTTTTCCTGGGATTTTGCAAGTGCTGCAGTTTAACATGGTGGGAAGGAGGGCCTGCTTCCCCCACAGAGACCAAGGGGAGCAGCTCCACAAGGCACCACCTCCCTACTCCTGGTAGTAGCACCCTGCTGCAGGCCCCAGGAGCAGCTGCTACAGAGCAGTTAGTGGACAGCACACAAATTTCTATTAATTTCTATCTCATCCTTTAAAATTTCCATTTGCATGTCTTTAATTTCTATAAACATACTATTGCAGCAGTACATGCATATGACTTATAAATAAACAAACTTATATTGGAAGAACATGATCAAAAGCTTTAGAGGACACAAGTCTACAAAGCCCACAAAATCTTTGGGAAGTTCAGGGGACACCTGGATCTTTGCAGCATCTATATTAATATAGCAAGCATATGACTGGGAAAAATGGGATTGGTTCTGCCCATACAGGCCCAGTGAGCTGTTTAGACAGCAGGGTGGTAGGCTGGAAGATTCTCTTCTGAGTTGGCACAGGAAGAGTCTGGACTTTGGAGACTTTTGTCAAGGAAGACCTGACGAACTCTCCAAGGAGCCTCTGGCCTCCATCAGCAGATCCCTCCCTCCCTTATAACTTCCTCCAGTCCTCAGATGGTCACCATCCCCTGAACGGTAGCTGGCCCTGGGTCTCGCGAGCTTGGGGACAGAGCTGGCTCACCTTCTCATAGTACCGGATCTCATAATCCAGGATGATGCCATTCGGCTGCTCCGGCTGGGGCCACGACAAGGTGATGCTCCTCATGGTGGCACTGACCTGGTGCATGATGGGAACAGTGGAAGGGGCTGTGGAGAGAGGAAGAGACAGGGAAGATGAACAGATCCTCAAGTATATGAAACACATCGTCTTTCAGAGATAAATGAAGAGAGAAGTGTCTCTGGGTTTGAACCTATCCTTTCTTTCTTCCCAGCTGAGCTGATCTGCAGAACTTCCTCTGGGTTCTGCATAGTGAATGGAGGATGGATAAGAAAGGAGAGAAAAGGTGGTAATTTAGGACAGGAGGACCTAAATGTGTCAGGGCAGGGCTGGAATGGACAAGGTGTTTTCTGGGCAGGGAGGAGAAAGGCTTGACCACAAAGAGACGAGATGGTTGGAGGAATCACATGAAAGCACTGTGGCCTGGGGAAGCCACAGCCAGTTAGGGAGGGCATGACAACCAGTGGGACAGGAAGCACAATGGGATGTTTTTGAGCAGAAGGTTTTGAAGGAATCTCAGTCTTGCATTAATGGGCTAAACTCCTGTAGAGAAGAGAACCTGGAGGCAAGGGATGGTAATGAGAGGCTAGAACTGGTCAGTACAGAATTACTGCCATAGAAAGAACGTTCTAGCAAATGTCTCTTTCTGAAACTGCATGTAAGATTTTGCTGCATTTCAAAAGAAAGAGAGGGGGCAGCTCTCAAAAAGACACGAACACAGACTACCAACTGAGTTCATTCAGACTTCTGTCGGAGTTTTCCAAATGAGGACATTGGCAATAAAGAGCTCACAAATATAAATGAAGAAATGATATACAAACCAAACATTTGGAAACATGATAATAACTCCAAAATCTGTGAAGTGATTCCAAAATCTCTGTTAGGAAATAATATTATTTATTTCTCAATTCAACATTTTTCACACGGTGTAAATAAAATGAAAACAGTCTGGAAATAATAAATGAGGGCTGTCTTTCTAGAGAAGAGGCGGATAATGGATGAGGCTTCAGTCTGCGCTCTGCTTAGGGGCTGTTCCGTTTAGTTCTGGCACTTCTGCAGCGACGAAGGTCATTTCCTCATGTGAACTCCACTTTACAAGGGGTTCTCTGGGGGACTGTGGTGGGCTGACATTTACTATCCTCACTTTAAGTTAATTCCCCTCCAGAACACGGCTACCGGTCTGGGGATGGGGGATCACCATGCTCTCTACTCACTATGCTCTCAGTGAGTTCTCAGGGAGCTGGCCCCCAGGCCAGGGGAGGGGCTGCAGAGCACTTGTGAAGATGCCCACAGTCCAGGGAGCCATCAGAGAGCACAGTGTGAGAAGTGGTGTTAGGAGGGCTTAGAATCAGAGGCCCCGCAGGGTTCCCACTGGGGACCTTGGGGTGGCCCTGAAAAGGTGCCTCTCAGGGCTCCCACCCCTGGGAGCATAGCTGACTCTTGGCCCTGGCTGCTGCGCCCTGAAACCAGAACCACATCCATGCAGGGCCCCATGTCCCACGGGCTGCTTCCAGCCAATGACTGAAAGCAGTAAGGATACTTTGATAATCCCATTCCTGACTCCTCTGCTGGGCAGTTTTCACTCAAAGACTCCCCACTGGACCCACCAACGTCTCTTTGTACAGCGTGGCAGTCTAAGGGTCTCCTCACCTAATCCTCCTTACTACCCTCCCTCCTTCACTGTGATCTGATGGCTCTGCCGGCCTCCTCTGGCCTCCCCTACCACCTCCCCAGTCAATCTCTCACCTCCAATCCCATCTTGGCGTCTGCCTCATGGAGGGCCTGACTTAATGCAGTTCTGAATCCCCCTATCAAGTATTCTCTGCTGGGCCCCACTGCATCCCCAGGGACTGGCCGCTCACTACCTCTAGGAGCTGTGGCTTCATCCTTGGGTAGCTCTCACTGATTTGCATGTCTTCCTCTGCCTATCTGAAATTCGTATCCTTCTCACTGATCTCAGTTCCACCGACTGAAGTAACAGAGAATGTTCTCTTTTCCACCGAATGGCTTGTCAAATAGCTAAAGAAGCTAGTTAGGGCTCCCCCGAGTTTTTCCTGCTGAAAAGAACAGCCAGATCCTATGAACATTTCTCCCATGACATGCTGCCCCCTGAGGTGGCTCTTTTCCAAACGGGGCTCATGTTGTCTAAATCTCTCTTTAGTCATATGGCCCAGAGGTAAATCCAATTCTTTCACTGCTGTCTATGCAGCAAAGATTAGGGTGAAACTAGTATCTTCCACGATCTGTGTACCAGATATCAGTTAAGGTGACCATTAGCCTTTTTTTTGGGGGGGGGGGATCAAAAACATGTCCCTGCCATTTGATTCTGAAATCACTATCAAATATAACCTTTAGGTTTCCTCATGGTGTGTTCCTCAACTTTTGTTTGTAGTTTGTCAGTTTGACTACACGGGTTTATACATATGCTTTTACCTTTATGGAGTAACATTTGGCCTATTAATCTAGTAAGCTGAAATACTTTTTGATCCCAACTCAACCATCAACCACACCTTCTCTTCCTCCTAACTTAGCATCATGGCACAGGTCCGTTAATGAACGAATTAAACAAATGTTCACTGGGCCTTGGCCACGTGCCAGTCACCACTCTAGGTTCTAGAGGTCCTTAGTGAGTGAAATACAATCTTCTGCCCTCACAGAGTTTCTTCTCTAGTGGGGGAGGGGGGTGGTCAAAGGCCAGATGTGATCAATCACAAGGTATGTTAAAATATTAAGTACAACAAGAACAAATGAGCAGGGGGGAAGGGACACAGAATTGTCCAAACGGAGGAAGCTCTATGGGAGAAGCCTGCCATTCTAAATTATGAGGTCAGCAAGGCCTTGCTTGAGAAGTAGATGCAGCAGCACGGGGATGGAGGAGGGGAGAGGGCCATGTAGGCACCTGGGAAAAGAGCATTTGAGAAGGAAAGGCCAGGGTAAAGGTCTAAACTGGGAGCAGCCTGTTGTTTCAGAGGAATAGCTAAGAGCCGGTGGGACTAGAGCAGAGATGAGGCCACAGATGATGGCTTCTCCCCTGAGTGAGGAGAGCCATGGGAGGGGGGCAAACAGAGGAGTGACGTAATCTGACTTGCATGTTAACAGCATCGGGTGATGCTGAAAATAGAATGCAGGGGCCACACAAAAGCTGAAAGCCCCATCTTAACACTGTTGTCATAGTCCAGCTGCAAGACTGTGGTTACCTGGACCGGGTTCGGAGCAGTGGAGGTGGTGATAATGGGGGTGGTCAGATGCCGAAAAGATTTAGAACATCTCAATGGATGTGGGATGTGGAAGAAAGAGAAGAGCCAAGATGACTCCAAGGTTTTTGGCCTGAGCTGCTATCAGCTGAGATGTGGCAAGGCATCAGCAGGAGCGGTCAAAGTAGGCAAATGCATGTATAAGAGGTCCTTACTGGAGATGCCAGTGTAGATCCACTGGTCTGTCAGAGATACCAAGAGCAGCAGAACTAACAGAGATCATCACGAGAATCAGGAGAAGGGAATATATCATCTAAGGTTCAGGAGAGGAGGAAAAACAGCCAAGGGACTTGAGAAGGAAAGGCCAATGAGCTAGAAGGAAGCAGGGGAGTGTGAATACCTAGAAGTCAAGTGACAGTGAGTGTCTCTAGGAGGAGAGGATGTGTGGAGTGCTGCTGCTAAGTCACGTAAAAGGAAACCAGGAACTGAGCACAGAGTTAGCAACAGGCTGGATGGGTAAGTGGGGATGGCTCATGGCCAGCATTCCCAACCTTGCACGCACTGTGCAGAGCCCCAGAGAGGAGGAAGGTGGGGCAGTTTCTGGAGTCAGGGCAGGGGGGTGGATCCTGGTGGGCTCACCAACACAGATGGTCCAGGAAAACCTGCTTCCCACCCTACTACACTTACTGTGCAGCTCCAGCTGCCCTTTCGGGCTCACATGGAAACATGACTTCTATACTGCCAACCCTGTCAGCACCATATTGGTTTTTAGGATCCTCCTCTGCCCCAAGAGCTAAAACACCATGGATTAAAAATTGGAAAGATTAACCCTAATGACTTGACAATTTTGATGGATGTGGTTCTTTTTTTTTGCCTCTAATCCCTGGAAAACCATCGTTCAAGACTCAACATATTTGCCAAACATTGTGCCAGGCCCTTGCTCTAATCACTGGGGACAGAAGGATAAATAATAAAAAGCCACAGCCCTCCCCTGAATATCCTTGGCATGTAGCTGGAGTCAGGTGATAAAGAGGCAATCATAGAGCAGGGTGATCCAGAAGCGATCCAGAGCCACAGATAGCAAGGACCTCCCAGCCGCCAATCAGCACATGGATCCGGGAGAAGCTGCCAGAGGGTAAGGGTCACCGCTGCCTACACTGCTCAGATTTACGGTGATGACAGATGTTCACAGGCCCCCTTGCAGGCTGTTCATCTTCCCACGGGTCACTCTAAATGTCTTCCATTTTAATTGAGATGGGATTTAGCACATGGGAGAGATAAACAGAGTATTACACTTCCTCCCTGAAAGTCCAAGACAGCTTACATTTGGTGGTCTGACACTGGTGATCACCTACAGCGACAAACTTTTTTTCCTCCTTCTCCAAGTGCAAACGCCACCTCTAAATGTGGTGTTCTGCATGCTATAAAAGCTTCCAACAAAACTGAAAATGAAAATGAGTGCAGATATCCACTCAAACACCACCTAGGAAAACTAAGTCAGATTTGAGAGGGGTGGGAAGGTTAATGCCAAGCAGCAGCCCCTCAGAACCCTGAATATCCTGGTTTCAACAGTAAGTCCTTTCTTTTCTCCATAAACCTATGTTCTCAGATGAAGAAAGTTTCACTGAATGCTTGAAAAGGTCTCTGCATCACAAGAATGCTCTTCACTAAATTAAATACTCTATGCAGAGAAGAAAATGAAAATAAAGAGTTCAGGGGCGCCTGGGTGGCTTAGTCGGTTAAGCGTCCGACTTTCGCTTAGGTCATGATCTCGCGGTTCGTGGGTTCGAGCCCCACGCCGGGCCCTGTGCTGACTGCCAGCTCGGAGCCTGGAGCTTGTTTCAGTCTGTGACTCCCTCTCTCTCTGACCCTCCCCTGCTCACGCTGTCTCTCTCTCTCTCTCCCAGAAATAAATTAAAAGAAACATTAAAAAAATAAATAAAGGGTTCATAATGTCATTGAAATTTAGCAAAGAAATAAATATGGGCCATTCTTTAGAAAAAGTAAGAATAAAGAGTTACCCTAGGGACTATTTGGAAGAAAGGCTAAAGGCTCAAGAAGGATGTATTTGTCCTAAAGAGGAAATCCCCAAATATCATCAAAACTTTCCTGCACTCCTTCTTAGGAAAATAAAGAGGCTGGATACAACAAGAATTTAGGATACAAAGAAGAGAATAGAGAGGCAAGGCAAAATGTCCTGTCAAGCACTGAGTAAAATAGCTAGGTTCAAAAACAACCAGAACCAGAATGAGGAGTGTCCAAAGAAAGAGGCTACCACCAATAATAAGAGGCCCTTTAAATGTGTCAGAAGCAGGGGTGCCTGCTGGGTAGCTCAGCAGGTTAAACATCTGACTTTCGGTTCAAGTCGTGATCTCACAGTGTATGGGTTAGAGTCCCACATCAGGCTCTGGGCTGACAGCTCAGAGCCTGGGGCTTGCCTCAGATTCTCTGTCTCCCTCTCTCTCTGCCCCTCCCCTGCTCATGCTCTGTCTCTCAAAAGTAAACAAACAAACAAATAAATAAATGAATCAGAAACAGAGAGAGACTTAACGTCCATTGGTCAAGCGGTTGGGGGATGGAGAAAATGCAAAGGCAGGCTGAGTCCGTGAGTCACTGCCTCTTATTCACCAACGAAGACTTTGGGGAGATCATACTCCCAAACTGCTTTTGAAGCAGGCAGATCCAAGATAGTATATCACATACAGCAGAGAAAGTGTACAGAATGTTCTTGCCTGAGCTGACAAATGAGATGTGGATAAATTGCCAGAACAGGATGGCCCCGGCTGCAAGTTATGAAAAACCACACAAGTGACACCAGACAAATGTGGAACTGGACCCAAACTGGTCACAGGTCACCACCTATGGCCTCTGAGCTGGGCCTGGCCAGGCACCACTCAGCCTTCTGTTGGTAAGAAAGGCTCCAAAGGAGATCGCAGTGCTTGTGGTCTGGGAGGGTGGCATGAATCTATGCCAGGAGTTATCCACAAATCTGAAACCTTGAGTCTTTATGTATGGAAACCTTGCTGTCACATCTCAGGTTCACCTGGACCATACCTTTTATGTTTAGGACATTCCTTGGCCATTCAATGTAGTTACAAACTCAGTCATATTCAACGTTTTCTGCTGATCCTTTCTGTTATCCTTATCTGATAAGGGCATACCCCCCTCCTCCAACAATTAAGCATCTCAAACCCCAAGATATGAGAATGCGTTGATGCTTTATTTTCTAGGACAAGTACTAAGTTCTAATGCATTATCTTTGTTGAATAAAAATTGCCTCCTAATGTCTTAATTGATTTTTGTGTTAAAATAATTCAACAGTTTTAACCATAGTCCATTTGGAGAAATAATAAATAACAGTTTGCTGTGTTAAAATATTGTAAGACAACAAAAGTACTTAAAGTAGTTTTAAAGAAAAATAGCAACAAACACATACTGTCCAAAATTAAGTCGATCTATTGCAGTAAAATGCCTCAAGTGTTCGTAAAAATATGAAACTTGGATTTCAAAGTTTGGCATCTACAGCAATGTTGCTTCTGCAGATAGAAATTGTGCCAGGGGCGACCTTGTTCTGAGACCACCTCTCACTCACCTTAGGAGCTACGGTGCAGGTCACAGCTGAGTCCCCTCTGCCTTGGCTCAGGTGACAGCCCTCATAAGTCTCTTGGAAGATAAATGACCTCTCCACTTAGGGAGACTTTCATATCTGAACTTGCCAAGGAGGCCCAAGGAAAGAGGAGCCCGCCTTCCTTCCTCACGACAACTCATGCTGAGCAGGGTGGGGGAGCACTCCTGGCCCTGCCATGTGTCTGCAGCAGACGGAAGGTCCTTCCAGTGACCCCTCAGAGAGATGCTGCTGTCCCAGACTGAATGGTGCACCTCTGAGGTTTAGTAACCTTCTTTACCTTCCCAGGCATTGCTTTTTCTAGGACACATGTCCCTAAGTTGATGGACATTTGAGATGTTTACACACTTTGGCTGTTGCGAATAATGCTAAGAACATTCATGTACAAGTTTCTGTGTGGACCTATGTTTGCAGTTTTGGGGGTATATATTCTAATTGCAAAATTGCTGGATCACATGGTAATGATAACCTCTTCTATTCTTTCTGGAAAAGCCTTTTCCAGCCAAACCATCTTTGGACTAATGACCTGCTATCTGTTAGACCACAGACGCCAGCTATGAGGTAAACAAGGCAGGGTAAGGAACAGTCAGGGCCCTAGGGCCCAGTCCAGGACAGTAGGAATTGGCAAATCTAGAGAAGAACTATAGGACATGGAGGCGCTGTAGAGACATGCGGCTTCCCATTCTGCCATCTGCTTATAGTGCAGTCTTGGATTAAGGTTACTTAACCTCTTGGGGTCAAGTTCATCAACTGTAAAACAGGAGTATTAATCCTTATGTTATGGATCTTTCAAATGTTCTGAGGGTAAACCCTGTATGGCCCATAGCTCCTTCCACTTAGAACTAGTCTTCCAGGCCAGGGGTCTTAGCAACCACCTCACAGTCTCCTTCTGATCCACTACTCCTGACATATGCAGATCAATGCCTGGGCAAAGTTCCGGAGGTAAATGTGAAAAGCACAATCCAGTGACAGTTGTGAGTATTTATTTGATAAATATCTTTGAAGGGATAAATAAACATGTCTGCCCAGTCAGAATGGAAGTGATGGAGAAGAATAGCTTGGAGAAGGGGAAGGTTAATGGCAGGGTTCCCCAGAGGTTGGTCTGATAAGTGCTCCAGAAGACAGATGGTTTCCTGTGACATCTCAAGAGGACTGAAAGTTTTTCTTGGAAGTAATCTAGGATGTAAACCATAAGGTGCCTTGTCCTTGAGGACAAAGAGACCTTTGGCTCAGAGGAGAGGATTGGTCATGGCCCACCCATCTGATAGTGTGAGTCAGGCCCAGGGGCCATGGATGCTTCCTTGCCTCTGTCCTGGTCCCCCTCCTGGTCTTGTCACCTGTATCTCCTCACACCTGATATCCTGCCCCACCTCTCTTGTACACTTCTGGGCCTCTTCACTTCAAACCACAGTGCAGCCAGATGAATCTTTCCAAAACTCGATTCACCCAGGTTCCTCTGATGTTCAAAAATCTTCAATGGTTCCCCATTGGAAAAAGTCCCAGTGTCCGCTCTACCATTTTAGCAGCGTGGCAGCCACTGGTCGGTCCAGGCATGTCCTCCCACTGGTCCATAGAAAATCCCACTGCTTTCCTCTAACTACTCCACACACCATGTCCCAGCAGAACCCAGCTTTGGGGATCTCTGACACATCTTTTCATAATCCAGTAGGCTTCAGAACCACACACTACCCTGCCTTCACCCCAGCTTGACCACGCCTACCCCTTCTCTCCTGCCTCCCCACTAAAAGCCCTTATTTTAGTAACTCACATTAAGCTGTAACTGCCACCTTGGGACAGATCTAACTTTCCAGGTGCTCATCTCTGCTCTCCATCACTGGAATAAACTCTTTAGGGGAGAAGTCATGTGTTTAGCCTCTTCCTACTGTGTTAACACATAACAGATATTCCATAAAGGTTTGCTCTTAGTGGAATGTTTTCAGTCTCTTCTCTAAAGACACTGGAAGTAAAAGGGTCAGAAAATCATGTACCTGTACCTAACATGAATAGTGGCCCTCCAGGGAGAAAGGTGAAGGGGGCAGGGGAGGCAAGGTCGTGAACTGCCTACTGGGGAGCAGGTGGAGTCTACCTGGGGAGGAAGACAGACTGGGTCTGAATATAGCTGTCCTGGAGACTGGGGGACAGGAGCGCTTCTACGTGGCCCAGAGGCAGAGGCCAGGAGGCTGGAGTCATCCGTACCTCACTAGGAGGTTTCAGCTGAAATGCTACCTTGACATTAGCAGTTTTCTAATTTTCCTTTTTTCTTTTTTTTTTTTTTTTTAAGAGTCATGGAATCCTTTCTCCCAACAGAATTTTCCCTGAAGCATTAAAGGAGAAACAGAACAATTCAGCTGCTCAGGGTGAATCAGGAGCAGGAGTCCTAGAGCCCTGAAGCCAGTCCCTTTCCTATCTTCCCAATCCAGACTCTGAAGGGCTCACAGAGAGATCCAAAACTGCTGGGAAGCCTCCACAAAGTCCCCTTGAGGCCTCAGACTAAATTATGGGTGCTTGTAAAAGGTGTGGGTGATGAGATGGGGACTGAGCAGTTGGGGGTGGTGGGATATCTTGCTCCTTACATGAAATGCATTCTTAGGACAAAACTAAAATCTAGATTTAAATGTCAACTAAAGACTTCAGGCACACCAGTTACTGAAGACAAAGAGGAACAGTTTGCACACAGACGGACTGTGCAAATGAGGAATTGGGTTTCCTCTGACATTTCTATTCTAGGAGATAACTTTGTCGAGAAGGTATTGCTCAGATAACAGGTTCTCCCTCTGATGATGAAAACTCATTTCACTGCAGAAATATGCTTGAATTTTACATTAGGAAGCCTGACTCATTAAATATTTTTGGTGCAGTAACACTTCTGGCCAAAGTAGATTAAACAAATAAGCAATTAGTTTGGAGACTGGATATGAATACAAAAGCAGAATTAATTATGTTTCTAATTGTTTTCTCCTATTGTGGACAGTGGCTTCTTGGCTTTTGCTCTGGGCTTGCCTTGAGATGATCCTGACGCCCTGTTCCAATCTCCCTCTTCACCTTGGAGTCAACTAAGGACAGGACTGCTTTGCGGGGGTGGTACCATTTCGATTCTGTTGTAGAATATTGGCTGAGTCTCTCCATGGGCTCAGTGGAGCAGGAGTGGGAGAGAAAGTGAGGGCTTTAGGCCTGGGTGGCTGAGTCAGCCCTCTATCCCAGAAATGTGCTCCCATCTTGGGTCCATCCACGAAGGGCCTGGTTCCAAGATAAGGGAGGGGGTGAGACAACTGGGGGGTGGAGGCTGGGGGCCGTTCTGGGGATGCAGGTTTACAGCAGAGGTTCTCTTTTGTGATGTTAGTGCTGATGAAGGTGGGGTTCTTCGTTGGGATCATCCAACTGACTCTGCTAGTTCTCAAAATGTGATCCCAGTCCAGCATCATCTGGGAGCTGGCACAAAATACAGAATCTTGAGCCCCACTCTAGACATACTGGATCAGAAACGCTGGTGGTAGGGCTCAGCAATCTGTGTTTTAACAAGCCCTCCAGGGGATTCTGATGCACACTCAAATTTGAGATCTATTTGTCTAGAAATCAGAATGTAAAACTTTGAAAGGACATCTGAGGTCATTTGGTTTTCTGCCAATTCTTAAAATTTATGGATTTGAGCACTGAAGGCTGGAGGAAAAGTGACTTCCCTAAGTCCTTAGCAGGCAAGAGCAGAGTAGGAATGATGGTTCTGGCCATCACTCCCCTCCCCCTGCACTCAGGCACTAGGCACTAAGGATGCCCCACATGGGGTGGGGCAGGGGCACGGGGTGGGGGGGCAGTTCCTCAGAGATATCAGGGGTTCCCAGCAGGGAGGTGGAATTGTGCGGAAGGAAGCATCCCTGCTAGTGGGGACTTGGGTCCCTCCTAGGTCACCCCACCTGGCTCTCTCACCCTGCTGGGGTAACTAGAAAGCACACTAGGAAATGGCCCTAAGGATGCACACCTGAATGCTGTGGCCCTGTGGCAGTGGGAGGCTCTAGAAGGATATGTGAGTGTATGAGGGGCACTTGTCAGGCGGTGCCTGTCTCTGCGCAGCGAGGCTGAGGATGGACCCGTCAGCTCTGCCTCTTGCAGGCCTGTCATTCTTTCCGGGTATGGGAAGCACAATGGCAGCTCCCATTTGTTGCATGTTTGATCACAGAAGGCAGTTCACA
Source organism: Hyaena hyaena (assembly GCF_003009895.1). NCBI lineage: Eukaryota > Metazoa > Chordata > Mammalia > Carnivora > Hyaenidae > Hyaena > Hyaena hyaena. Next base: position 1,171,149 of record NW_024081206.1, read on the forward strand.
GAATGCCTGGCTCTGAATAGGCCATGGGAGAGAGCAAAGGATACCCTACAGCAGGTTGTATGCCCCTTGCTCCCTGGCCGTCACCCACACATGTTCAGCAGGGCACCCCCCCCCCACCCAACAGCTGGGAAACCCACCACCATCATCCTAAGACTGACATTGTCACTACTGACACCAGGCTGTGCGCTGTGCCTGTAGTCTCTGTGACTGTCCTCCTTGAGCCTGGAGATGGAAGTTTTCTGGCCATGGGGCCCAGACCCCCTCATCCTGCAGGCAAGTTTCCATCCTGCAGTGCCTAGCTGTGAGCCCCTCTCTGCATGTCACCATGCCCACAACGGTACAGGTCTCCCTTCCCTTGACTCTGACTCCTGGGGACACGTTGGTCCTGCAGCCCTCTGAAGGGTGGTGGTTTACAGTTTCATGCCCAGCACGGCTCTGGGTCGAGAAGTGGGCTGTGTTTCCAGTCACTACTTCTACATCATGCTCACCATCTTCCACACCCTCTGTTAAATGTCACTCAGCTGGGCCACCGCACTCTAAGCCCGGGGCCACTGTGCACTCCCTTCCATCACCAGTCCCTACTCATGAAGATTTGGGCTTCTGTCTTCTCCATCCCAGGACTGGCCCTTTAGTGAATGACTTCCATGTCCACCAGAATAGTGTACTTTCTGTTCTCCGACCCCCACAACTCTTCCCCATCTGCCCCTTGGATTCAGCCTCACCTGATGTTCCATATTCAAAGCCACAAATTCAAGTTTTCTCCCTCCTCTTGGCAACCTGTGATGAGCCTAGTGCAACTTTTGTTGGCCCGTCTACCCCACTTGGCCCTGACTTCCACCCCACGCATCAGCCCTCTTCCTTACTTGCGTCTCCTCATTCAGCCCAGTTCCATTTTTGCAAGAACATAATTGGCAACACTCTATCAACCCTCAGGTGGGAGTTGCCTTTACCTTTTCTGAGGACACAACCAACAAAACTCGTCCCTAGAGACATTCACAATTAACTTCATGTAGGGTCAGCCATGTTCTGCTGGGAAAGTCTCGCAACAGGGCAGATGGGCAGCTTTGTAAACACATGATCACTGGCTTCCAAGGAGCCCTCACGCTTTCTAGAAATGCAGAATTTCTCTGCTCAATCCCATCTTCCCTTCTCTGCAATGGCACTGCCAAACTTGCCATTCTCAAACTTTGGACCTCAATACTTCTCCATTCACCCTCAGCAACCAAGCTTATCTCCCACATTGTAGAGAAAATATCCAACTGCATAACTAATACCTCGACTTGGGAGCTCAAAAGCTCCACAAATCACACATGCACAGAACTGACCCCACCTCCCCTTGCCACCATCCCTGAACACTTCTGGGAGGCCCTGGAATGTTTCCTATGTATTTCCAAGCCATCCACTCAATTTCCTGCTGTTTTCTCTGTTAACTATGTTGGCTGCCTGTGAGACACCCCCCTAGGAAAGCTATTCACTAAGCCACATTTCCAGTTCCCTCCCTGAGGACCTGTGGCCATGTTCAGCACAAGCCCTACAACCTCTGAGAGCCGGACCTCCCTGTTGCACTGTGGCACCTCATCACCTAGCCTCAAGGCTGCCTGTTGCACTCAAACTTCATCCTGTTCCTCCTGCAAAGCTGCCTCCCACTCCTTGTCCTGGGCCCTCACTCTCTTCCAGAACATCAGATAAACAACAGACACCTGGACGTCTTGTCTCCATCAAGTCCCCTGCACACTCATCTCCTCACAAGCTTCCCTCCCCACACAGCAAATCTGTTCTTGCAAACGAATGCCAGTCTGCCAGTTTATGAGGCACCAAAGACCATGAACATTATATAAGGCCAATCAGGACATCCCAGAGGAGAGGACACCAAGCTGACGTACAGGAGTTACTGGAGGAGTGAGATCTGGTCGTTTCCCTTGGGAGTCATACAGTCTACCAGAAAAAATACAGCCTTAAGGACATGAAAAACTAATGTACATTCAAGAACTCACTGTGTCATCCTTATAACTAGTACAGTTTGGAGAAGGACAATACACACATCAAGATTTCTATGGGGCAGATATACTCAGAGAGGGCCCTTGTTCCCTTGAGTTTTTCTGGACAGATACAGTATTTGCTATGGAAAGAAGGAAGGAAGGAAGGAAGGAAGGAAGGAAGGAAGGAAGGAAGGAAGGAAGGAAGGAAGGAAGGAAGGAGGGAGGGAGGAGTGAAGGAAGGGAGGGAGGAAGAAAGAAAGAAATTTTAAAATCCTAGGGCTCAATTCTATCACTGATATCCTGCAGCTCAGGTCTCAGAAGGAAACTGATCCCAAGGCCAGAGGGTTGGCAAGAGTCTCTCTTGCACTGGAAAATATTTGTGGTCTGGTGTTGCCTTTATTTACCCAGAACATTTCATGTGCCTTTTTTCTCCATCTTTCACATCCGCTCTGAGAAGATGTTAATTTTCTGAAATTAAACACTTAGCTTGATTACTGTTTTGTTAATTGCGGCATTCAAAACCCCTGGTGCTCCTGCCTGTTTAACGTGGCCGGTGCTGTGAAAATGACAGGCACGGAGTTGGCATGCTGGTGGACAGACAGCAGCGTTGGTGTACCATCTCCCTACCCCCAGCTTTGCTTGCCCCAACAGCTGGGTCCTTGCCCATGAGGGAGGGGCAGCCCAGGTCACAGAAGAGGGTCCCCCACAGAGCCATGTTTTGGGAGAACAGTGCCCCCACGAAGTTGCAGGTCTCGGCAACATCTGGAAGAATGTAGAGGCGTAATTCCAATCAGAGCACCCGCCTAAAGATGTTTGAGGAAGGAAAGACCACAGAGAGAGCTCAAGCTGCACCATTTGCTGATGCCTGGGATGAGGCTAAGAGTGAGGCATCCATTCATACGTTTGCTTGATAATTCATTAATCCATTCAATAAACATTTATTGACTTCTATTATTTCAGGCACCTAACTAGACACTGGGGAACAATAACCAATAAGACAGATACAGGCATGCTGTCCTGAAGATTATGGTTGTGGCTCATGGAGCTGACACATGCCAGAGGAGGGCAGGGCAGACACATCACGGGAACTCCTCCTCCCTCCCACGTACTTTGCCAAGGCCACGGGGCGAATGGCAACTATCTCACAATCCAGCTAGAAGTTCCCTCTGTGAGTTCCCTCCATAAGGAGGGTTATTGCAATCTCTTTGGATTTCGAACAGGGTAAGGAACTTACTACAATCTTACTGCCAGCAGTGTGTCCCATTTTTATTCAACAAGCCACATAGTTGGAGTGCCTGGCCCAAGGTGGAGTAAAATGAGCAATGGTGCCCCGAGCCCCACAGCCCTCTCATCAACCCAGCAGGGATGCAAGGCAGGGCATTCTCAGCTGTTAGTAGCATCCCCAGGCACTGCTCACAACCCAGAACAGGGAGAATACCCACACGCAACAACCGCACGGCCCAGCAGATGATATCTGTCCGTGAGAAATCCAAATTGGTCAGTTAGTGAGCAAAACAATAGCCCACCCAACACTGTCACTCTTCAGCAGCAGCTGCGGCAGGCTGAGATGCTCTCTATGGATGGCATGCGGTTCCATCCTAACTTTTGTAAAGTGAGAGTTGGTGTCACAGCCGGTTGTAGGACCAATAGCCTGGTGGAAGGTGCTCCTCTGTTCCTGGTGCTTAAAGGGGTGTATGACCCACAGAAAGCCTCCGTGATGTTTGCTGAGAACCTGAATGAATGGGAGCCCCTAGAAGCAGGAACCAATGAATTGGCCTGTGGAAAGCAGTCACAAGGCTGTGTTGAATGAATGAATACATTTTCAAAGTTGAAGTGCTTAAACAAATAAACAAACCCCTCTGAGTATGGGTGAATCTCTCTGTGCTCCTCTAAGTGGATCAGAGCTGCTGGTATCATCCTAAGATCATTCCCTTCAGTTTTCCTTCTAGAAGCCACAGAGGAGGAAGGTATCTAGTCAGGTGGCTGGCTGTCACCACCCTGCAGGTAAACATTTATGGACTAATTCCTATGTAGGGACTAAAGGATCCTGGCAAATACTTATCAAGTCTCCCCATGCCTAGTACAGTGTGGTCCCTCCCTCAAGGAGCTGGGGTAGGCAAGAAAATCTGATTTTCCATAGTGTTCACCATCTAGTGGAGAGTCCCAAGGCTGCAGGGGTGGAAGCCATGACTCTGACCCTGAGCAGTACTCCTGCTGACCTACTCTGCTCCACAGACAACACAAAACTGTTTGCAAATGGCCCAGACCTTTCTGAGGCCACTTAAAATTTCCTTCTCAATGTCAAGGCTTAAGAAACAATAAAAACAATCTTTTTAGAATTAACAATGAGAAGAAACCAATGAAATGAGCTATGAAATTGAATAGAACAGTGAAAATTTCATTTACTTAAGGGTTTTAAACTTTCTTTATTAATTTCGATGAAAGTTTTCTTTAAAGTCATTTCAGTCTTTTTAAAGTTCTGACTCAATCTTTCCTCTGCTTTGGAGCAAATTTCGCCTACTAATTTCCAATGAGACCAGCCCCTAAAAATGAACTGGTTTCAGCATATGGATCTTAACACTCTAAATTTTTACAGGCAGCACTGTAATATTGTTTTAATATTTAATTTTGAGATTTACATAATATCTTTCCTCCAAAGAGCTCGATATATTGCAATATCGTAAAATTCCTTTTCATATTCAAAGATTATTCTTTATGCATGCAAATACTATATTTAACCAAGGAATAATGCAAATTGGGTTATGTGTTCAGAGGAATGGGTGGGCTAGGTAATTCTTTTGTAGAAAAAGTAGCATCTCTGAGTGACTTTAATTGTCTAGGAGCTTCAAAAATGCCTTAAAAATGGACAAACTACTGGGGCTTATGACCATTAATAGAAGGAATGCACTATCTTTTAAACAAAATTAAGCAATGGGTTGTGTCCGTGGGCATAGCGAATATCTTAATATTCCACATGCAATAGCACAGTGGGGCATACAGGGACTGTGCATAATATAAATGTAAGATATAGATACTGCTGATGGCATCATGAAAGTAAGGGGCAAGGTGCTGCTTCTCCAAATACAAGAGAAGGAAGGACAGACAGGCTCCGTGGAGCGGCAGGATCAGTCTGTGCCAGTTACACAGGTTCTGGCTCCGCTGCCCTCATCAACTCACTAGGACTCCACTACTCGCCTTTCTAAGGCCTACTCCTGCCTCAAAGAATGGACAAACCCATACCTGCCGTTTATCTGGTGGGGATGATATCAGTCCCAAAACAAACGAATGGGGGGCCTTGGAAGGAAACAGCCTAGGAAGAGAGTCCAGCAAATTGCCATCTAGCTCAGAAATGATGCTCATCTCCCTGTCCATAGCATGGTTCACAAACTCACTTTCTGTCCCATTTCATTTGCTTGTCACAAAAGCACTCGGAAGCAGGTGTCATTAGTTGCATTTTACAGTTGAGGAAGGAGGGATCATCACTCATACGAGTGATATGAACTTGAATGGGGGTCCAGATGCAGGGACCCCTGCTGCACCTCTGCCACACCCAGCTCAAGAGGTGAGAAAGGTGACTGCTCCATGGTGGAAAAGGGCTAGACCCAAACAGCACACATGCCACTCAGGCTTGGCTAAATCAGAATAGCCCTCTAAATTAGAGGCCAAATCTAGAATTGGATTTGTTAGGCTCTCAGGTGCTTTAAAATTTTCTAATTAGTTGTCAACATTTTAAATCTAGGCTCTCAGCTTTTAAGTTCCGGACCTGCTGGGTGTGGCATCACTTGCTGGAGCTGAGTGGAGGTTCACCCTGTTCTCTACAGTCCTCTGTGGCTCTCACAACTCCCTGCTCCCTGACACTTGTCCGTGCTTTGCTCCTCTCCACCACCAGCCAAACCTCGGGGGCCTTTGGGTTTGTTCTCTCTGGCTTAGATGGTCCTAAATTCACTGACTTTATTTTGCGGCAAGTTGATTTCTAAGATGTGCCGGTCTGATTTGTCTTATTTATTTTTTCCAAGATTTCCTCTGAGGTCCCCTTCCCCAACTCTGACACTCTGAATCTAGTTGGCAGAAAAGAGAAGTAAAGTTTGTCATTCACTTTAATTCTCTCTGACAGCCAGATGATCCAGCCATCAGTCTGAATCTGGGGCCAGGTGCCAGAGAGTGACTGCAGGAGTTAGTGGTGATAACAACCTCTCTCCGATCGCTTGGCCACTGGAACAGAGAGAGTTCCACCTGAGCTGGTCTATTTTAAACTCAAGGCAGTTGAATTCAGTGCAAGGCTGCATCCCTGAAGACCTCAAGTAAATCTGAGCTTGCATAATTCATGACCAATCCTGACCAAAGATGATGGACATTTTTTTTTGACAGCTGAAGTGGCCCAGCTATGTGGCAATGGCTTAAAGGGAGCTTACAACTTACCCAGCTTGCCGTAATGCGATTTTTGATCAGTTGGAGGATAAAATGGCCACAAATCTGAGTTTGAAACCTAGAAACATCATTGCTGCCTGTGAGGCGCTGAGCAAATTCTGAAAGCACTCTGACCCTGGTTTCTTCGTCCGATCCACTTCAACTTTGTAAAGAACTTGGCAGACGCCTGGCATATTGAAGATGCTAAAAATAGTAGTTCTCTGCCACTGCCTGTGGGCTGGGTGAGGATCTGATCCTGATACTCTCCATGCAATATGAGATCCTTGAGTAGTCATGACTATAGACATGGCTGAAGCTGTTACGGAAGGAGATGGAAGCCCTCTGCATCTCAGGACCCAAAAGATCCTTCAGTGTTCCCTATGTGATGCTTGTCTTGGTGTGCACTACAGACCAAAAGACGATTATAACATCTCCTATGGTCCTAGATCACAGCCCGGAGGGTCAAGAAAAGCCTCATGGTGACTTCTTCTGATGGACTGATGCCAACCAGTCCTTATGATTGGATACCTCAATCAGCTAAGACTGAGCTTCCACTGGGCAGGGTTCATGACGGCAGCAGAAGGCAGCATCAGTGAGTTGTGCCTGAGCGGCCCTGAGAAAGAAGGGCATGGCAATTCTGTGTCTGAACAGTAAGAGCTGCATGCCCAGCCATGAATGTGGTCTGCAGCTCCCAAGCAAAGGAAGCACCAGCCCAAAGCAGCAATCAGCTTCCCAGGATAGAGTCTGATACTCATGAGCATCAGGCTTCAGATGAAGTCCAAGACCACCTAGCAGCCAACTTATCCAAACACTTCTCTTGTGTGACCTTTACTGACACACACTGTCAAGATTCAGTTCACCCTGGGGGACACCTTGGATCCCTCAACAAACACACACTCATCTCTGTTCTGATCCAGAGGCAAGGGAAATCTTTTATGGTTCCCTGTCACAAATAAAATTGTGGAAGAGTAACAGAGGGTGCACAGTGAGGTGCCCTTCTGAGCCGGAGGGCACAGGCTGTCTCTGAAAACCCTCTCCATGCTCAGAGGGACTGCCCACTGTTAAGGGCAGGATACAGGAAGGCAGAATCAGAGGTGATGCCCTGCTGTGCCCCTTCTAATCCTAGATTCTCAAACCCCTTTAAGCTTCTTCTTCCTTGTCCGACACATACAAACAATGCCTGAGGCATAGGTAACTATGAGGATCAAATGAGTCCATGTATTCCAAAATTCTCTGTCAACTCAAAAACAAAACAAAACAAACTGACAGACATGAAGTGTTAAGCTATGATAATAATTATTCACTTCTCCTCAGTCAGAATCCATTCAATGGTCCCCAGTTATTTCAGTTTGGGCAGTTCTGGACCCAGAACAGGTCCTTGATAGCCCTTATCATTTGATTTAGTAATTGATTCCAGGACAGCTCTGGATCAAATTCTTTACCTTCCATCTACCTACTCATGACCCAGACAGTAGGACAGTGGTGGCAGGGACCATGCCATACCATGAGGTCAGGGTGGGGGTGCTGAGCTGGACCTCACCCTGAGTGGAAGAGCTCAGGGGTCCCTGGAAAGACATTAGACATGTCATGACTTGTGGACTTGCATGGGTCCATCTATCCCATCCGTTAATGGATCTGAGTGATATGGCTTTTATGATGCCTGCTATTTAGTTTCTCTTTCATCTCTTAGAAACGGTGTCACTCATTCAGGTTTCTAAACTGTTTTAAAAGAGAAAGAGGCCCAAGTGTTTATTTTGAAAGATCTCATCTTTTAAAAGAGTTATCTATTGGTTAAGAATAATTTGCACTCACACGTGGATCTGCCAAAGTGCTGTGATAGCACCAAATTCCTCAGAGCCCCAAAGCCCACAGATTAGGACCTATGGGCCCCCTTGTCATTTGTTTTGTAACAACCATATGCTACCGAGAAGCACCCTTCTCTTATTGACTATAAACGTTCTGACACCCAAATTCCAGAATTCCCAAAAAGAAATCATAGACTGGAACATGTGGATGGAGCTGGGACCCCCAAATCATGGAAGGTTAGGAACAGAGGGCCCACTGGACGGGGAACAAAGGCCATGAGAAATGTGCTGGTGGAAGCGCAAATGAGCGAAGATCAAAACAAATGTTTGGAATGCCGGCAACACTGGGCCCCTTGCAGAAGCCCTGGTCCCTCAGCGCCTCTGCAGCCCGGGAAGTTGCAGATGGCAAGACAAGCAGATGGGCAGGTTCGGGAATAGCAGGGTAAGGAAAGGGAGGGGCAGGAATCAAAGCAAACCGCCATAAGTGGCAGGTTTGTTCGCACATTCTTAGAGAGAGAGAGCAGACAGCCAAGCCCAGCATGACATGACAGCCTGGCAGGATTATTAGTCCCAGAAGCTGGGACACTAAAATATTTCAGCCAGTTTTCTGCCTTAAACTCTCCAAGGGAAACACTGCTGACAAAGGCTGCCCATGTTCCATGCTCAACGTGATGCAGAAATTACCATTCCTTTTCTTTGGGTGAGACAGACTGTCACAACCTTTGTCTCCATGGCACTGGGGCTGTGGTCACCAGCTGGAGACTTCCACACTTCCACGCCTATTTTCTCATGGCACACGCATGCATGCAAACACGTGACCATACACATACATACAAACATGCACACACGAACACACACATGCTCACAGCAACAACGCAGCCATCTGGACAGCTATGCTCTCCTACAACACCTTTTTTTCTCCTGAGTTCTGACAGCTTAAACCCAAGAATCATCTGCCATCAAAGATGCCTGGGATTGAAAGAGGCAGAAGGAGCCTGAGGATGGGGAGGTGAGGAGCAGACAAGGACGGAGTGGAGAAGAGGAGGTTAGGAAGGGGGAGCTGCATGGAGGGAGAGACAGAAAAGAGACGTGCTTGGCTCCAGCTATTCCACTAACAAGCTGTCCTTCTAGAATTTGTTGATTGAAAAAAATCCATAATTCCAAATAAGATCACAGTCCATTGCCCACGACCCCTATTGCCTATAGACTTTCCCTCTGCAGTCTTGCACCATCACCCCAGGGGAGAGACTGCTCATTTCTCTCTAACTCCCTTGGTATTTACTGCATGTGTACGGCACACACGCTTAGATTACACCAGGCTGCAGATTCGTATTTTGTGTCTATGCCCCGTAAATTCTTCACTTAATAAGTTTTATGGGAAGAACGGTGGTGTGCAAGTATCACTGTATTTCTCACAGTGTCTAATCCGCAGCTGGGCCCATGTCAGGCACTAACTAACCATCTCTTAAAAATGAGTGAGTAAATAAATAAATAAGTGAGTGAGTGCATGAATGGGCTGGCTAAATAGACATTAAAGGAAATGGATTGTCACACGAGGTGTAAAAAGTAATAAAGAGAAAAGGTCAGAAGAGTGAGAGATAGAGAAATAAAGAGAAGAGAAGAAAATGTGTGGTGAGCTGTGCACGCCACAGGGATGCACTGGCCATCAGGAGTGATCTACTGCCAACTACCTGAAGTCTCTATAACAGTGGAGCATTCATTTAAGCAAACTATACAGGAGAATGCACTCTTGAATTACATGGTTTAATTGAAAAATAATCTATGAAGGCAATCCTCACTTTATCACACGATTTCTGGGAAGCTTCCTTCATTGGGTTTTCTGATAAAGTGGCACTGGTTCTCAAGATCATGCAGGGTTTCCACCCATCCATCTGTCTGTCCATACCATCCATCCACCTGTCTGTCCATCTGTCTTTCCAAAGGCATTTGTTGAACCCCAGCTGGATGCAGGGTACTGGGTTCTGTGCTGCTGTGGATATACCTCTTTTATGCTGAGCATGAAAATACCCCTCAGAACCCAGCTCACTCTCAGAGGTGAAACACTATTTTCTGCCATGTTTCCTCCATGTCCACAAATGCCCATCGCCTGACACCTTCACTCCCGGGAGGAGGCCTGAGAGCAGAATGGGTGTGGCTGCAGCTTCGTTCCTTCATAGGGACGGACAGGAAGCCAGCCACAGAGACAGACAGAAGGAGCACAGGTGCCTCCAGACTCACCGGCTTGGTTCGTAGTGATGTTGACGGAGACATGCTGTGGGGGGAAGGGGCTCTTGCTGGAGACTCCATTGACGGCCTGGATGTCGAAGGTGTAGGGGGTGTGGGCCCACAGGCTGCTGATGGAGACACGGCACTCGGTCAGGCCCAGCTGCCTGGGCACAAACTCCACGTTGTCGTCACAGCGGGAGCAGCTCCGACGGTCTGCCCGGCACTTTCTACAGATGATGTTGTAGGTCACATCATCCCGCCCGCCTGTCTCCCTTGGTGGATGCCACTCCAGGATGATAGATGTCTCATTGACGATGGAGATGACATTGCGGGGACCTGATGGGACACCTGTAGGGAGACAAAAAAGGGCCCAGTGAGGCTAGGCAGAAGCTTCCTCCTCCAGCCTCTCTCTATCTGCCTTTGGTGTATCTCCTTCCCTGTCACACGCATGTATCACCTCCAGCCTGTCAATCCCAAATCTCCATGCTATAATCCATTCCAAGAACATATGGTGGACAGAGATGACAACCTGGCCTAAGCTCTCCTCTCAGTTGTCCCAGGGGGGACAGTGGCAATCATGTGTGCCAAAGGAGAGGAGGGTGCAGAGATTTGGGTTCAAGCCCTTTGGTTTTCAGGCCCAAGGCACTTCCTCTAGTCAGTGTTAGGGTATAATATGTATACGTAGTAGACACTTACTGGATTCCTGTCTTTTCTTAGTTGGTGTAGAACTCAAGGGTTGAGGGATGGGAGTGGCTCATCAAAAGCCCTAACATATCCTGGCATCCTACACAAAACCTCACACAATTTGGAGTCTGCATGATGTTTAGGTGCTGGGGGTATTTCTCTGTTGCTGCGAGATCACCTGGATAGATGAATATTCACAGTGCCCAAGCTTTAATGAAGATAAGAAGCAAAGTTGGCTGGGAGGTTCATACAGCCACCAGGTTTTACCCCATGACATGAGAAGAGCATAGAGGCTTGTTCCAGACATTCTGCTAGCTGCTTTACACCTATCTACCTGGGAAGATATAAAAATTAATTCTATTTTACAGAAGGGGAAACTAAAACTGAGAATGGAGACTGGCTGTGGATCATATGGTCTGTAAGAATTGAAGTCAGTATGGAGACCCATGTATGCCTGACCCCAAAGCTCATGCACTTAACAGTAGCCCTACGCTGCCTGTTAGGAAAAACAGCTACCTTTTCCTACGAAGGAAAAGCTGTTTCCCACTCTGGCCTTACACTGGTATGGTACTCCAAAGATTGATGATCAGATCTGTTCACGGATAACAGGAGATCTGAACAGACTCTCACTCCTACAAACCAGTAAGACTCATTGGGAGTCTTCCCAAATGCCTTGTTAAATACTAAATTCTAGAAAACCTAGTCCTTTGTAGGAAGGCAACATATCTCTGAATTAACAGCCACAATGCTGGGCATTTTGAGAATCTCCGGCCCAGAAACAGAACAGATCACAGCCCTAGGTTCCCAAGCTAAGCACTGTATCTCCTCAGTGTCTAATGATTAAAAGGAATCATACCCAGAAGCCCCCCTTCTGAACAGTGGGTCTGCTGGAGCAGCCGCTCTGGATAGTAATGCATTCAGAATTCACACACGTGACTGTCACCAGTTGAACGAAGACATGTGTAAAGTGGTTCATGCTGAAGACAGGAATCAAATGCCAACAAACAAAATGAAGGAATAACAACAAGGTCGGGGGGCACCACGGAAGGATTCTGTGTTGAATCAGTCAACGGCAAGCAGCTAGAGCAGAAAGCAAATATTAAATCGATTCTATTAAAACGTGAAAGAAAATCAGTACTGTACTATATAAAGCCCATTAGGCCTGAGCTAAAGCACAACTTTCATATAGGCTTGTGACAGGGCAGGATTCATGAAGCATTTTTACTGAAGTCTTGCAAATAGCGTTCAAGAATTCCCACCCCATCTGCCCAGGGATAAACATCCATCTCATCTCAAATCAGCACACGGCTAGGCTGAGAGGGTAGGTGGCATGGTCATTGGTGGGTTCTTACTCAGCCGCGCCAGCGTCACCTCACGCTGTACTATTCATTAATGTGCATATTGGCCAGTGCCTGTCTTGGACACGTTTGTTTGCTCAGACTGATGAGATGTGGACCACAAGCTCCCAGTGGTCAGTGCCACTGCTCCCTGTCTCAGCAGACAGCCTAGCCTCTGTCACAGGCCACCATCTCTCACACTCATCACAAATACATCCGTCCAGCGCTTGCTCTCTGCTGGGTGTGGAAGGCTTCTCTAACAATGTTATCTTACTGCATCCTTGGGATGCCGTCGCTGGAAAGCAGCCTTGGGTGGCAGAGCAGAGATAGGTACTGCCCGGGAGAGTAACCACCCATCCTTCTCACCCTGTGGAGGCCTCCCCATGTGAAGTATCTTCCTTCTCCCATGACCTTAAACTTCACCCTCTCCCCTGGCTCCATCCTCTCCACTTAAACTCCATAAATGTTTGCTATTTTATTTTTTAAAAATATTTTTATTTATTTCTAGGAGAGAGAGAGAGACAGCATGAGCAGAGGAGGGTCAGAGAGAGAGGGAGATACAGATTCTGAAACAGGCTCTAGGCTCTGAGCTGGCAGTCAGCACAGAGCCCGACACGGGGCTCGAACCCATGAACTGCGAGATCATGACCTAAGCGAAAGTCAGACGCCTAACCGACTAAGCCACCCAGGCGCCCCAAATATTTGCCATTTTAAAAGCCAAAGCACCTTCACTGGCATCTCTCTACCTTGCATGCCTTCTCTTCTTCACCCCCTGGCCAGGCTTTCTAAACTGGAGGCTCTCCACTCTCCTCGCTTGGCCAAGCGCAGCTCCGATACTCCCCACCCCTTTGTCACTGTTTTTCCTTTGGCATCCCACCTGACAAAAGCAGGGAACACCATTCAGTCCTTCCCTTCCCTGACACCCTGCATGATCACCAGCCAGACCCTGACAGTCACATTGTCTGTGTCCCCCACAAACAGGCTGTCACCACAGCAATGTCCCATCTCTTTGTCCTCAGAATGTTCCCTTCCTCAATATCTTCACCCCTTCAGAATTCCAGGCCCTGTGGACTTTCTTGCCCTAGAGCAACAGCCTTCTTGTCAATCCTCCACTTCGGTCAGAGTGTGGGTTCTGAAATGTCCATGAGGTCACCATGTTCCCCTGCTCAAACTGAAGTTGCCCAAAAGTTTACTTCCTTTCCACATCCTTCACGTCCCCATGTAGTCGTGTCATTCATGATCTCATCCCTGGCCACTTGACCCTTGCCCTTATACTGTGGCCTGTAGGAAGATTCCTGTGCTTTCCCGTGCACACTAAATTCTCTTTGTGCCCCTGGGCCTCTGCACAGTGTTCTCTTCTGTCTGCAGTTCCTTTCCTCCTATCCATTTGATGAACTCCTGCTCACCCTCCAAGATCTAGCACTCGATTCCACCAGGAGGCTTCTCTGATGCCTGCAGTTACTTACCCCATCCCCCACCTGTGGGCTTCCGTAAGCCCATTTCTAGAAGCTAACACAGATTCCATTGTTGCACTGTGATGTTCTCTTCCTCTGTGCTGTCCTCACCACGGTGTGGCCTCCTGGTGGGCGGGGGCTTGTGGCTGGCTTGTCTCCATGGGTGCCCCAGCTCCTTTGTTCAGAGGAGGCCTCTCACACTTGGTTTTGACCTCTGCTCAGGGTGTATGACTTAAGATCATCCTATCCCAGCATGAGATGCCCTGCTGCGGGGCAAAGGAGGATACAGCTGTGGTAACAGTGAAGACCTACTGTTTATGGCCCTGAGTGGTAGAGGCTTTAGTGAGATAAAAGTGGCAAGTGAGAAGCTGGTTTGGAGAGGACTTCCTCTTCCTTGATACAGTGGTGTCCCTAGCAGCTGGGAAGATCCCATTTGATGTTGACCCACATCTACTCCCCACTCAGGAAGAAAAGTGGCAGGTTTCCAAGAAGATTTTTCATGTTTATTTAGACACAGCCTTCATATAAAGCAATTACTGCACCCCTCTCTTTCATGGCTGCTTTCCAGAGCAAATCCATCTGTGGGGCATGAATGCATGCCCTCTAGGGGTCATAGTTACTGATTCTAGAACTGCTGGCATCTGAATCTTTTCCTTTCAAGGAAAGCTAGAAGAACCAAAATATGTCTTGATGTGTGTCCTTTCCTGCCATGTCCTCAAGAGTAGGAGTGTGTCTTGCTATTTCTGAGCCCAGCACAGTGCCCGGGCTCATAGTACATATCTCTAGAGACAGCCCAAGTCTGGGCCACAAACAATGATTGGGATCCTGTTCACTACTCACTCACTCCTTTAACAAATATTCCCATGCTATTCTAGGCACTCAGAGGTTAGGAAAAAGCCAGACAGACAAGCTTCTGCTCCCATGGAGCTTACATTCTGGTGAGAGAAAACAGATAGGAAAGAAGGAAACATAGAGATAAATGAGATAATTTCTGATAAAAATAAGTGCTATGAAACAAAATAGCCCCCAGGTTAAGACTGCCTCCCAACGGGGCACCTGGGTGGCTCAGTTAGTTAAGCATCCAACTCCTGATTTTGGCTCAGGTAGTGGTCTCATGGTTTATGAATTTGAGCCCCACATCAGGCTCTGCACTGACAACTTGGAGACTGCTTGGGATTCTCTCTCTCCTTCTTTCTCTGCCCCTTCCCTGCTCAAGTTCTTTCTCTCTCTCTCTCAAAAAAAATGAATAAACATTAAAGAAATTAAAAAAAAAAAAAAAAAAAAAAGCTTGTCTCCCAACAATGCAACAATGCTTAGCTCCTGCCCTTTTTCCTAGGAGGCCTTCTCTGGGCAGGGCAAGCTAGGGCCCAGTCTCTGGGTGGCTAAAATGGCAATGCTCCATCAGCCTAAGGATAAGGGCACATTCCTGCCAGTAGGCTGCTCAGCCTCACCTGTGTTTGGAGAGTCTAGCCAGAGCACATTTGGTCTCTGAATAAACCTCCCTAGAGAAAGGTGCTAGGCCACCTCTACCACTCCAAGCACCACTCCCTGGGCTTGAGGCCCTACCCCTGTGGGGAGTAACTATCCAGAACCAGAGCTCCATGCAACATCCCCAGGAAGGAGGCCAACTGAGGCAACCAAACAAAAATGTTAAAAGGCGGAGTTGAGAGGGAGGTCAGAGAGAGAAGAAAATCCATCTCCATCAGCAAAAGCCCTCAGTGCATGCAGTGGTAGAGGCTAAGAGCCACAGTCCCCTTGTCTAAGCCCCCTGCTCTTGCGTCCGTGTCCTCGTTTTTCTTAATTACATACAGACAGGCTTTTTGAAGCTTTTCTGATCTGTTGCCACGGTTACTACTGATGAAAGCTTCCTGTGAAAAGGGCTAAGGAGACTCAGTCCTTTTAAAAGATGGGAAAACCACTGAGTTGGCTTAAGTGGGAGGGGCATGGTAAGCCCTGGGTGGTGGGAATAGGGTTCTGTGTTTTCCAGAATGTGTCTGAGAGGTTGGCTCAGCCTGTGTGAGTACAGTTGGCACTGGGGCCTCAAAGAGTTAAGAAGAAAAGATCCTTCTAGAGACACAGGATTAGCCCAAGTGTTGCCATACTGAGACAGAATCTCCTGCTTCTTAATGTGATTTGGGCAAGATGAATTTTTTTTTTTTTAAAGAATAGAGAGGCAGGGTGGGTGGAAGAGAGTGGGTGAGTTTATTTGTAGGCATTAAGCTGGAAATAAGAGCACTCCTGAGTAATCAAATGGAAAATCTGCTGAAAATAGGTAAGCCCTGAAAGCCAATTCCTTTATCAGGAATCTTAATAAGGCCAACTTCCTGGTCTCAGAATTTAGTTGCGAACTTCAGCCTGGTCCAAGGTGCCAACCAGGCAGGGTCCAGCCTTGCTGCACCAGGATCTATATCTGTGCATCCCTCCCCATGAGGAGCTGGTGCAGGTGACAACAATGATGAGGTGAAGCTTTCCAGGGAGACCCCGTGTGCAGGCTGAGATCCTCCAGGTTGTGTGAACAACAGCTTGAAGGATTTGATGCAAGAAAGAAGGAAGGGAAAGGAAACGAAAGAAAAGAATTTCATCAGGAAAAAAATGGACAAATGCTAAAACACAAACATGGGTTTTCAGAGACTCTGAGAGGTTCATAGTTCTTGAAACTAACCAATGAACCCCCTAGATGTTCACAGCAACCGAGTTCAGAAATATTCTCTTGTTGGTGAACCTTGAGATGGTGAACTTCTAAGCCTTCTGAGCCTACTCTCATCTGAAGTGATAGTTTTAAGGATTTAATGAGGCAATATACCAAAGGAGTTCAGCTCTATGGCTTGTACACAGAGGAACTCCTATAAGTACCAGTTGCTATTATTATTAGTATTGCCATTATTAGATGATTTGGAACCCTATACCATTCATCCAATTAAAACTGATCTTGTGCAGCCCCTCATTCCTTGAGCAGAGACCCTATTCCCAGATCTGTGCTGCGCACTATGAAAACCATAAAGCTATGTAGGCCATAGCCCATGATGCTGGGGAACCTAGATGCTTTCTAGTGAGGCAAGACCCCACCCCTGGAGTCCTGGAATCTGTGGACACATACAGTTAAGGATCAAAGTAATTAATACAGACACAGAGTTACAGATGTCTGGGAAAAGATAAGATCAATGCAGAACAAAATATTCAGAGATGGTGTCTGGGAGTCTTGTCTATAGGCTGGAGCTACATGTATAGACTTGGAGGCTATGTGCTCTAGCCTATACACTTTAGGGTAACTAATCCCTGCTAGCACAGTCAGGAAGGAGGAGAGTCCTAATGTTGGGCATGGGGCTGTGTCTCCAGAATGGATCTAGCTCTTTTTTACTTCCTGTGCTCCCGTATATCTACTCCCTAGCCTCTCAAGAGGTGGTCTGACTTTGACAGGGTATCTGGGTTGCTTGTCCTCTCTCACCTGTGGGCAGGGAAATACCTCCTTTACTCCTACAGCAAACTATATCCTCAACTCAATATTCTTTTAGGAGGAAGGACTGAGATACAGTCTGGGAATGGGCCAAGAAGGACAAATGATACTCAAGATTCTTAAATACTTTAAGTTAAGAGTGCAGAAATAATATTTTTGTGGCTGAGCAGAGTCAAGATGGTAGTTTGGAAAGCTGACTTTATTAAAATACTTTAATAAAGGCTAAGGGTTAAGAGGAGATGGAAAGGGAGATCATAAAATGACATCAGGAGTAGGGATGGTGCAAAAACCATGGTGTGGTTTTTGGCCCAGGAAGACATAGGTGGGGTGGCCCAGGATTGGGTACCAAAAATGACAGTACTATTGGGACATCCCTTTACTTATTGTTCACCATGACACAGATAATTAAG
The DNA here is from genome assembly GCF_003009895.1 of Hyaena hyaena. Taxonomy (NCBI): domain Eukaryota; kingdom Metazoa; phylum Chordata; class Mammalia; order Carnivora; family Hyaenidae; genus Hyaena; species Hyaena hyaena. The sequence goes on from NW_024081206.1 coordinate 1,188,905, forward strand.
ACTATGTCTGAATAATTGGGAAGCTTTCTGGAAAAAAGAGAAAGTTCTTTGAGATATTATGGAGAGATATATAGGAGTCTAGGAACAGAGGCAGACATGGATATGGAGCTGGAGAGTTATGGCAAGCTCTTTTATGGAGGCAAAATATGCAGCAAACCAGGTCAGGCTGGTTGTTATGCCTTTGACCTCAATACTGCATACAGAGCTGAAAGCAGGATAGGTTGGAAGATAACATAAGCCAAAAGAGGGAAATTTTGCAATCAGAAACCATGAAGTTAACTCAGATTCAATTGTAGTTCCTTCTATGGTAACTGGTTATTTGAAAACAATACCAAACAAAGAAACTTCTCTTTATTCTTTTAGGTGTCATGTGTAGCTATGACACTCCCCAGCCTAAGTTCAGCTTTCTCTCTCCCTCTCTTTCTATCCTGAGACACCAATTCCTCTCCCATCATTCCTGCACTAGGTGTAGAATTCCTGGGAGAGACTGGACAGGAATGCCCACTGTCCTAAAGGAAAGGGTTGTGATGTCATGTACCATGCTGGTTCAGAACCTTGGAGAGGGGTATGTGCCTGTGTGCTCCCATTCCCTTCACAGAGGTGCCCAGGACAGCAGGGGGGCAGTTGCTAAGGTTCTATGTCAGGCACTAATAACACCACAATAACAGGAGTCAGTGGCAGCCGGAGTTTTCAGGTCTTATTGAGGGATGCGGGGTGGCTGTTTGAAGACGAACCAGAAAACCACAAGTACTTTATCAGAGACCTGATGCTGAGTAGTGGCATCAAAATGGGCTAGTGAGGCATCTTCCACTCAATAGTATAGTAGAAGCTTATAAGGGCTTGACTGATATCCTTACAAAAAACAGACCAAGGACTGTCTACAATTTGTGAGTGATGAGCACCAGACATCTGGAACACTGTTTTGCTTAGTGTGAAGATGGTAGTGTGTCAAGTTCTGAGGTGTCCCTTCCAAAGAGGCAGTTGTGCTGGAGGCCTGAGGCAGCAGGGCTGGAAAGTTGAATGGTGCCTGTTCCACTGCAAGCAAGACACCCTGAATGGTCCCTTCAAAATATAAACTCCCCTTGGGGCAGAGAGGAGAGGTAGTTGAAACCTGGGGAATTCAGGTTGCTTTATTTTTCCTAACGCTCCTAGATCCCAGTATTTCCAGAGACAGTTTTATGCCACCTTTAGAACCAGTTTAAAATGAACCCAGGGACATAAGCTTCCTGTGGACAGACACCTGTGCCATCTGCATGGACATCAGAAGGATAAGACATTGATTTGGTGGAACTTGTTTGCTTTATGCCACTGAGTGATTAATATCAGCTGTTTTTCTAGAGTATAGTCCTACAACGATCATTTCCAAGAGCAGAGGTTTGGTTTCCATTTCCTGGAGTTCTATATGGAATCCCGAGTTTTGTTTTAATAACAAGCCTTATATGCAAAGCACTACCTTAGGTATTTTGGTATGTTATTTAATAAAACCCCATCTCCCAACTTTCGACGAGGTAGGAACTATTGTACCCATTTTACATATGAGGAAACTAGCTCAGAGACATGAAGGAGCGTGCCCAAGTCATGCGGCTGGTGAGTGGCAGAATCAAGACTTGAGTCCAGGCCTGGCCAGTCTCAAAGCTCATCCTCAGCAACTCCTCCAACCCAAGGTGGGGGCACCTAAGACTGTAAGGTGCAGGAGTAATTCAAATGCAGCTGGGTGCTGGGGTGGGGGATGGGTCTCTCAGGATGGCAGGAAGCTCTTGTTCCAGAGCTGTTTCAGTGGCTTCCCTACTGAGACAGAGCAGCCGCAGTTCCAGCACGAATGAGCAAGTCTGCACGTGTTGCTCATTAGGGTCTTGGAAACACTGGGCCTGTACTCAGGCAATTCTCCTAATCATAACAGTTAGTAATAGGAAGAAATGATTAGTCAAAACAAGGAGGGACCCCGCTGAGAGGGATTTCGGGAACATCAGAGAACCTAATGTTACACACTTTGCCCAACAACAATGTTTGTAGAAAGTAGTTCTTGTTTCTCCTGCTTCAGGGGAGCTAACTGTCTGGGAGAGAGGGAGTGAGTTTCACTTTCTGGGGAAAAAAGAGAGCCCCTCTATCTGGTCTGAGCTGAAGCCCAAGTGTTCAATATCTACAAGTCTGCAGGACCCCTGGAGGATGTCTGAGACGCCTATACCTGTAAAGTCGCTTATTTCAGTAGGAATGTCTCCCACCACTACCTGCATGGGGGAGGTATACAAGGTGAATCTTCTATTTGTGGCCCAAGGCATGGCCAGAGACAGGGACACTTTGACATGACTCTCTCCTGCAGGTTTCTTGGAGACACTTCAAGTCAAGGAGAGCTATAGGTCATGTCATCTTAAAGACACGGCCTTTAAGACCTCTTTCCCAACCCTGCAATGAGGCTCAGTGGCCTTGTGGAGTGGTGAGAGACACACCAGACTCACAAGGGAAAGACCAGGGCTGAGGGCCAGCTTTGCACAGGGCCTGCACCATAAGCAGGTCACTTATACTCTCTGAGCCTTGTCTTTGATTGATTTGTGACTGATAGATCTAGACGTGTTTATTGAGACCCTAGTATGTGCTATATGCCCTGTGTATAAGATTATGATATAAAAATTCACTGAGATCTGCCCTGAGTCATCCAAAGTCTTCAGGGGATGTGGGCACCTGTGCTACAGCTACACACACCACTGACTGACAAAGCTGGTGGAGATGCGATCCCAGATTCATGGATTGTTCATTCAATTTTCCTTGGGAATGCACTGACAGATCCTCCAGGCATTATTGCATTCAGTTCTAAAAGAAACTTGTGTGCCTCTCTCCAGGTACATAGAAAATATCCAGGCTCCTGGGGCACCTGAGTGGCTCAGTCGGTTAAGCATCTGACTTCGGCTCAGGTCATGATCTCGAGGTTCATGGGTTTGAGCCCTGCATCAGGCTCTGTGCTGACAGCCAGCTCAGAGCTTGGAGCCTGTTTCAGATTCTGTATCTCCCTCTCTCTCTGACCCTCCCCTGCTCATGCTGTCTCTCTCTCTTAGAAATAAATAAAACATTAAAAAATATTAAAAAAAAAAAAAAAGAAAATATCCAGGCTCCAAAGAGAACAATTCAAGGCCAAGGGAACAGAAAGAGAAACTGAAAAAGTAGGTATTCCTCCCAGAAAGGTACAGGTCATCCAGAATCAAGTCCTCCATTCTGACACTTTATAGACACACTTATTCTAAGAACAGGAAGAAATCTTGGAGATCATGGTGTGTCCCTGGTGGAGAATGCCCTCTACAGTCCCTACCTGGTTGGCTAGCCTATTTGGCTTTAACAATATTTATTTTTGAGAGAGAGGGAAAGACACACACACAAACACACACACACACACACACACAGAGCGAGTGAGCGAGCGCAAGAGCGTGTCCAAGTGGGGGAGGGGCAGGGACAAAAGGAGACAGAGGATTTGAAGTAGGTTCTATGCTGACAGCAGAGAGCTTGATGAAGGGCTCAAACTTGTAAACTGAGAGATCATGACCTGAGTCAAAGTCAGATGCTTAACTTACTGAGCCATCCAGGTGCCCCAGCCTCTGTTTGATTCCTCCACAGATGGGAAGCTCACTACTAAGGAGCCATCTCTCAACAATAACCAGAACCTATTTAAAAATATAATGAAAAAAGGTACCTACTCACAATAGCCACAAACCCCATAAAATACCTAGCATTAAATCTCACAAGTCCTGTGTAATAATACCCATATTAAGACAACTATAAAACTTCACATAAGGGCACCAACGTAGACTTGAATACCATGTTCCTGGATGGAGAGATATATCATAAAAATGACAGACCTTCCTAAAGCAATCCATATATTCAATACAACCCCACAACTTAATAGGGTTGCTTAATGAAATGAGCCAAGCTGATTTCACAGCTCGTCTTGAAAAAAAAAAAAAAAAGTGTTTGAGAATGGGCAAGGGATTTTTGACAAATGGCAAATACGTAGGGGTTTGATTTACAAGTTATTGAAACATTTATAAAGCTACCATCTTTAGAAAAGCTTAGAAGTGATGCCAGAACAGAACATTCTCTCCACAGGAAAACATAAAGGTAAGTATGTGCCAGGCATCTAGTAAATAATAAAAGGGGCATCTCACTAACATGTGGACAATACAAGTGGAGTTGATGGGATGTTATACTTAATAAGATGTAACAGAACATCAGTATCACATCCTACACAAAAAAATAAATTCCAGATGGAGGAAGGAGCTAAACATAAACACTATATAAAGAATTAAAAGAAAATATAAGAGACTGTTTTTATACCTTAGAACAGAAGGACAGACACCAAACCCAAGCAAAACGCCAATATGCAAATCCCCAAAACCAAAAAGATAGTCAGGTTTGAGTTTTAAAATTAAAAACGTCAGTATGACCCAAACTCCCCACCATACAAAAAACTATACCCATAAATAGAGTTAAAAATAAGTGGAGGGCTGGGGCAGGGGAGGGGGGCAGAGAATGTCATATATAATTAATGAGCATCTAGAAATCAATTTTTTAAAATAGAAAAAGGGCAAGGGTTATGAACAGTCAATTCCCAGAAGACAAAATAAACTGGTTAAGAAACATATGAAAACTACACCCTAATTTATAATTAGGGAAATACTGGGAGATCCGTCAAATTGGCACAAAGTAAAAGCTGGCCCACGTGCGGAGAATTCTGCAAGGCACACACTAGGGGTGTAAAGAGGTTGAGTCCTTCGGGAGAGCACTTGGGTAATATTGATTGGCTTTCTGAGCGTATGTGCCCACCAACCCAGCAATTCTATTTCTAGGTGAATTTCCTGCACAAATACAAGCATATGTGCCCCCCAAGGTATGTCTGAGCATTTTTGTGGCAGTCTTGTTTATATTGAAGAGAGGATGGAGTTAGCCTAAATGCCCACCCAGAGGGGCTATGTAACACAGTAGAGGTCACTGGTGCCTCCCCTGCCCAACTATTTCTTCCCCAGTCTCAAGGAAGATACGCTTCCCAGATGCTAGAGATCACATGAGTCCTAGCTGATGAAATGTGATCCTTCACTGTCCCAAAAAGGCTGTCACTAGATTGGTGCCATGCCACCTTAGAAGAGGCAGAGGGTCTTCCCTCCTGAGTGAAGCAGCCTAGCATTGAGGGTAAAGAGCCCCGAACCCTGACAGTCAGGCCTGGGTGAAACCAGGCCCAGCCACTCATTAATGTGTAAGCCCTTCTGGGCCTCAGTTGTCTTAACTATAAATTGGGAATACAAGGAATGCCTATATTATCTTCTGTGAGACAGAGAAGATCCATGTCAGGGGCTTAGCACCGTGCTGGCCTCACATGAGTTAAGACCTCAGTCAGAGCCAGCTATTACATGCAGGCGTTCTCACTCTAATCAGCTGTCGCTGGCATGGTAGAGCACCATGGCACACAGCATATAGGGTCTACTCAGAAGAGGCCTTGGCCTCATGTCCTGAGCAGGGGCTATAGTTCTAGGCACAAGTCTCTTCACTGAGTATGGGTACAAAGACTGTCCTTCGCTCTCAAGGAGAACAAATCCTTACCTCACACACTGTTCCCCTTTACTGGTTGGCAGATAGCGTGCTCTTTGTGGGAATTGAGTGGCCATCCATCTGTAAGCACCATCAGGGCTTGGCAGTGCCCATTGCTTCCCACCACCCCCGGACCACTCACCCCCACCAAATCACCCACCTTGTGTATAAGTCTGGTCCAGCAGAGCCAGCCTATACCAAGCTTCATCTCACTACACAGATGCCATGAAGGCCTGACTCCAGATGGCAACACTGAACATCCTTGGTCCCCATTTCCAAGGTTAACAGATCTCAGAGGTAACCTAGAGGAGATGCTCAAAAGGCCACCTTGGGGATCTCCTGCAAGTCTGAGGCCATAGCCATGCAGAACACAGCACACCACTATCACCACTGCCCTGACCTTCTCTCTACAGAATGGAGAGGGACCTTTGTGTCCAGGAAACCTCTGGCCCTCTGCCCTTTTGCCTCTGAGACAAGTCACTCTTTTTGATGTGACTTCTGAGCACTCCTGACGGAGTGGGCTGGAGGGTGGCCTCTGGCACAGGCTGGAGGGAATCCTGGTCCTTCCACAGGCTGACCTCCGACTGAAGCCTACTTTTCCTCTGCAAAGTCATTCGTGATCATTTATCCACTGGGGAGTCCAGTCTTTAAGCCCACAGCCAACCCCACATCATAGGAGTTCTCAGGTGCCTGGCTCTGACTGGGCACTTTCCAGCCAATTGTGTGCAAAATTTCTCAGAAGTCCTGACACACAGTTTCAAAATAAATCACAAAATGCTGGCATCCCAGTCGTACACCACACATAGTTCAGAGAGCATGAGTATATCCAAATTGACTATGAGATCCATTTTTGTTCACTTTGCCCACTTTCCCACACAATTCAGAAACCTCTTGGCAGGCCCACAAGCATCTCTCTTATACATTTCCCATTAGGGAAGATCAATAATTACTCAGGAGGCTTTTGTTCTCTGGACAATGTTTGTAATCTACCTTCACACTAAGTTGAAAGTGGCTTCCTTCTTTTAAATCTTTGATGAGAGTCAAAAACACCTGGTGTCCCGGGCTTTGTCAAACACAAGTGATCCATCGTGATATATGTGGATCTCTGGTTCTGGCATCCTTGCCACATTCACATGTGTCACCAAACTAGGAAATCTAGAAGGTCACAGTTCTGGATTGAGAAAGGACTGGCTGATACCAGGTTTCCAATATGGCAACTGGAGGGTCAGGGAATGAAAGAGGGGGTGGAGCCAGGGACACCCCCCCCCCCACCCCTGTCATTATGGAGCTGAGGGTAGATTCCAAAGCTGGCTCTCAGGGTCAATCGTCAGTAGCAAGGTGGTAGAGTGGATCGATATGGGTTCCAGGGCTGACTGACAGTGGTGACCTTGAACGGTCACCAAAGAGACAACACTAGACAGAGGTCTAGGAGTGAGATACATCCCAGACCCCACCATGACATGTGGGCTTGGCCTTCTGGTGTCAGAACTGGATCAGGGTCTGATACCGAATAATATGGATAGAAGAGGGAAGAGTGGAGGAATCAGAAGGTCATCTGGGGACCACCTGTGAGAATCTGGGGACCAAAATAGTCTGCACAAATGATACAAAGATTTGAGATCACATTATGATGGGGTGGAAACAGGGGTGATGGTGTCACAATTCAGCCAACCTAGAATGGATCTCCAGGGATACTTGCTCTAAAATGTCCATTTCCCCCACACTTTTCTTCTGTTCTTATTCTGGATTATGCAATTTATTTATTTGTTTGTTTATTTATTTATTTTTTAATGTCTTATTTATTTATTTATTTTTTAATGTCTTATTTATTTCTAGGAGAGAGAGAGAGAGACAGCGTGAGCAGGGGAGGGTCAGAGAGAGAGGGAGTGACAGACTCTGAAACAGGCTCCAGGCTCTGAGCTGGCAGGCAGCACAGAGCCCGATGCGGGGCTCGAACCCACGAACCGCGAGATCATGACCTAAGCGAAAGTCGGACGCTTAACCGACTAAGCCACCCAGGCGCCCCTGGATTATGCAATTTAGATATCACCCTGACTCACCTCTTATCCTTATTCATAACAAGGGCAATCATTTATGAAGCACTTACCACATGTCCTTGAGCACTGAGGTATTTTACATATACCATCATAGTGGGCACAATAACAAACTATATCTTCCTTTTATGAAAAAGAAACAGAGGTTCAGAGAACTTAGATAATCTACCCAAGGCCACACTGCAAGGGAAGGGCAGAGCCGAGAGTAAACCCCAGGCTACCTGATTCCAACAGCAGGACTCTTAACGCTCAACTGTGTTGGGCACCTACTACGTAAGATCATGGAGATGGGAAAAAATAAATAAATCAGATTAGCATGTCAAAGAGCTCTCGGTCCAGTGGACAGAGAGAGTCCTATACCCGAACAGCTCCAACTAGTGAAGAATATTCAGAGTGTGCAAAGTAAGGCAAGGCATCTTCCTTCCTTCCTGGGGATGAGGCAAGGTGGTGGCAGAGAACAAAGGATGCAGAGTCACCTATTCCTGACTGTCTTCCCTTCTGAGGCAGAGAACTGGAGCAGGGAAGATTTAAGAACCAGGAACTACACATACCATTAAGTTCCAGCATGCATCCCAGACCAGCCCCACCTGGGACCGGAGCTTGCAAATTTGGCATCAGGGTTCTAGAACCATGGAGTGGACGGTTTCTTTCCACATTTTCAAAAGAGAGAAGAGAATGGATTACAATTTATCCCAATCCCCTCCTCTTTCTGAAACTTCACAGTTAAGTCAGTGCTCTGTGGGCCTCAAGCAAAGAGGGACAAGAACCAGCATGTGTCTCTAAGCATAAGTCAGGCCAAATGACATTGTTTCTTTTTCCAAATGTTTATGAGTCTATGGAGAAAAAGCGTACAGAGAGTATGCCTAGATTTCAACCATGGTAACTTAAAGAAAGCACACTAATACTTGTGGACCAAAGGAGGAAATGTTAGCTAAGTGATAATGTCAGTGCTTAGGTTTTAGCTGCTTTGAAAATAGCATCAAAGTAGGATGAGCGACTCTATTAATCATCATAAGATGATATTGCTTACTTTCACTGGGTGCTTCCTATATGCCAAACAGTGTTCTCAATACTATTATGATATGTAATACTCCTGATGACATAGTGAGGCAGACACCAATACTCTGTCCATTTTGTGGATGAGCAAATAAAGACACAGGGGAGCCATGTCACTTGTCTCACATCACACAGCCAGCGAGCAGCAAAGAAGGACTTGAACCCAGACACAGACTCCACAGCCTACGGTCCTAACAATTATGCTAACACTTCTCATTTGAAAGACAACAAAAATCAGTATTCAAAATAATCTCGACTTGACAGTGCACTATGCCTAACTAAATCCACAAGACAAAATTTCTGAAGTCACATTCGTCAGTGCAGAAAAGAAAAGACCCAAAGGGGCAGCATTTCCTGAAAGGACAAACAAAACCACCAGATGTTTAGTGGCCGAAAGTCTGGTAGGAATTAGGGCATGGGGACTGCAACCACAGTGAGTAATCCACAGTATCCCAGGCGCAGGAGGAGGAGATCCATCACCTTTCCACTGAACCATGCTCTGGGTTGAGGGTCACACGTTTCATTCTGGCTACCACATCTTGAGAGTTTTACTGATAAATGTGAGAGATTCAGAAAAGGCCAGCTAGGATGGTGGAGTTCAGAAATCACATGTCTTGAGGAACAGATAACACAACAGGTGGTTAGCCTAAGGTAGGGGATTCACAAAGGATGAGGAATTCATCCTTAAACACTGCAACTGGTGGCCTGCACAACACTGGTCCTCCATGGTAGACCAAGGGTGAGGAGAGGGGGAAGGCAGTACCCAACTCAGGGGCCGGAAGACTCCTCGGTGATGGATGCTGGCTGCCTGGCAATGGGACAGAGCTGTCTCGCAAAACATATCAGCTGTCTGTCATCACAACATTCAGGGTTGTTGGAGAGAGACTGACAATGAGGAAGAATTTGGGTGGGGAGACCTAGAAGGCTGCTCTGAATGTTAACCATCTGTGACTCGAAACGCCCTCGTGATGAAATGCCACAGCAGAAATGTAGCGTGTCCCTGGCTGTCAGCTTAAAACTGAGAGCTCTCCAAAGCCTCCTAAGGGTTATACCCACTTGGGTCAACAACTGTGAAAGGAAATTGTAGATGATAGAAGTGTGGAAGTGTGTTTACACAGGCAGCACTGACCCTTTCTGAAACAGCAGTGACAGTTATAAATAGTTTTCAACTTGCTGTCACAGTCCCTCAAATCTGCATCCAGGTGGATGAACCAGCCAAACTCTGCAATACAGCTTGACCTAGGATTCTTGTTCATCTATGACCCCTGCCCAAATTCCACCTCAAGGGAAACACAGGCTACCTCCCTCTAAAAAACACAAATGATATTTTTTCATGTGCAACATGGATCATGTATCAGAGTAAAATCAAGCAGTCTTTTACCTATACAATGCGATAGACGGTGTATCTCTTACTAAAGCTTTGATAAGCCATGGGTAAAGGAACCCTCCTTCAGTATGTTGCCACTCCTACATTCAAAGAGGTAAATGCTTTTAAAGATTATCCCCAAAGCGCGCATGTAGACAAGCAAGCAGTCCTCAATTCATGAAACTGGATCCCTGACTCAGGTGGCATGTTTGTGATCCTGGGGGAAAGGGGTCCCTGCCCTGTTTGTCTGCTGTGGCAGCCCCTAAGACTTCCTCTTGGCCTATTTCCTGCTGGATGGTGTGGAAGACCAGCTGAGTAATGAGCCCATCGCCCATTTATATTCTCTCCCTGCCCAATCCTCCATCTGAGTTCAGGGGAACGTTCCCCAACATTCACTTTCCTTCTGCCTCAGTTTCTCTCTCAGCCCTCCCTGAACCTGCTCTATTCAGACCATGTTCCTTGACCTCCACCCACTTCTGTTTCCCATCATGCCCACAGCCCCAGCTGATGTCGTGCCAGAGGCCTCCCTACTGCTCCAACTACCCCAGAGGGAGAAAGACTGGACACAGAGCCAGGACAGGTGGGAGTGTTCTGAGAACCAGTGAGATTGTCCCTTGAAACACACAACCATCGATGCACACTCCCACATTCACTCTCATGTCACACCCTACCCCTGCTCTTCCACATGCAGGGGTCTGCAGTCTCTGTCTCTCTTTCTCTAGCCTGGCACACAGAACACTAATGCGGAGGGGCAGGCCCTGTGGTTCCAGTCTGCAGAAACTCATTCAGTGGCCTTTCTCCTCCAGGAGCCATAAAGCAGAGGACAGAGAAACTCAACCTTATTTTAAAGCAATGTGCTCAAAATTTAGAATGCTTCAGAATCACCTAGAGGGCTTGTTAAAACTAAGATCACTGCCTCCCCACCCCTCAACCTCTCAAGTTTCTCATCCAGTAGGTCTAGAGAGGGACTGAGAATCTGTATCTCCAGCCAGCTCCTAGGTAACATTGAGGCTCCTTGCCCAGGGACTGCATTTAAATACCACTGCTGTGGGGCACCTGGGTGGCTCAGTCAGTTAAGTGTCTGACTTTGGTTCAGGTCATGATCCCACAGTTTGTGGGTTTGAGCCCTGCACCAGGCTCTGTGCTGACAGCTCAGAGCCTGGAGCCTGCCTCAGATTCTCTCTCTCTCAAAAATAAGTATTTAAAGACCACTGCTGTAAAGAATAAACAGGTGATCTGGTGGAGCATGGCCCAGCAGGACTCAACACTGGTAGAACAAGGTTTATGAGGCTATGTCCTTACAGACTTTTCACAATGCCCTGAAGGCCATCACTCCTGGCTGCAGAGCACTTCCTTATTTTCCTGCCATCCAGAGGCACTTCCCACCCTCTGGGCCCTGGCACCTCCTCCAATCCACTCAGCTTGTCTGGAAAGAGTAGGGCCTGGGAAATGCCACACTTTAGGGAAGTCCATTCAAGTAGCACACACTCTGTGCCTCAGGGACCACCCTGCTGTCCTACGTTTGTTGGGATGAAAGAAGGGGAGCCCCTTAAAGGATGAAAGCAGGAGCTTAAGGAAGAGAAACTGGAGTGTTCAGAAATGGGGGAGGGAAGAGTGGATTCCTATTCTTCCATGTAGGAAGTCAATTCAAGAATGAATTACTCCCATGGACATTTGCAGCAACCTCCTAAGGGCTACCAAATTTTAGCTCTCAGCGTATGTGAGTTCATGGCATTGGAGGAAGACAGACCTGAGCTTTCATCCCAGGGCCTCTGGGAATAACTGACATCTGTCATGTTATTCTCCCAAGCTCCTGCTGTGAGTCCCATAATGCCCAGCTCTGCCGATGAGAAGTCCCTGCTCACACAGCTGTACTGGACATCAGGGCACACCGCTGGGAGCCACACCCAGAGCTCCTCCTTCCCCACTCACTTCCCAGCCTCTGCATGTGAGTCAGGAGGGAGGTCAGGTGCTCTCCAGGGGATCCCAGAGGGTTCACAGCAGAAGGGTCCAGAGGACAAGACAATGATCTCTGAAGTCCCCACATTACATTTCTATGGTCAAAACAGCAGAGGGAAATCCACTGCATTTGAAGAAGAAATAAAGAAGCAAGACAAGCACTAGCTTGTCTCTGTGATTCATCAAAGTTTCTTCCATGTGAGTGACAGAAAAAGGGTTTGGTGGTCAGAAATGTAGCAAGGTAATTATTTTTACACCAGTCCTTCTGCAGTTTTTCACAGACAGCAATTTTATAAGGCATAATTATCTATTTTTACCTGCTTCATAAATTCCTCCTTTCCATTTCGTCCCCCAGTAAATTAGAAATTATTTAAAACCAAAGATGTGCATTTTGGTGCTTGGTTTCACACTGCTGTGCACTTTCCCGTGCATTCCTGGCTTCTCCCCCTCTCTGCTGACGATGTCACATCTGCTGTGCCACCAGACCGTCCTGTGAAAAGAAGTGTGTCTGACCCTGAGGACTCAGTGGGCCCTGCACCCTGAAGACTGAAGGCAGTCTTGTTGGCCACCTCTCCTGCCCAGCTCTTCAGCCCTCTGGGGAGCACCTGGAGTCTGGGATGCTCAGTCTGTACCTCCCTCCTTCTCCCACAGTGCATTTGTTCCAAGTGGCCATAACCTCACTTGCCTTCATCAGCACCTTCAGGCCAAGTGGTCTGGGGCCACAGAGTGGGTTCTGCTGTGATGCCTAGAGGCTGCGTCAACCTGGACTCTCCCTGGGAACATCACTTTTATTTTTAGAACTCTACCAAGCTGGAAGCTTCCATATCTGCTGTAATCTTCACACTTTCCAGGGATGTAAGCAAAGCATGTTCTAACATCGATTGAGAGTTTACTATGAACCAGGCATTGTGCCAAAGACTATAAAACTATTTTGCTTAATCCTGGCAGAGGTGTGAGGATGATGAAGGAAGAAGGGAGGTGGGTGTCCACAGAGCAGCAACAGTAACATCATCACACTCGGGCCCAGGGCCCAGGGGGCCCCTTCCTTGGACTTCGTGCAAAGCTCACGCCAGCCCCTGTGGCACTGGCTTGGGGTGTACCCAAATCCCTGCTAAGTCTAACCTTGTCAAAAACAATGCTGAACACACAGGACCGCCAGGGACTCTCAGATGTCAAGAAGGGCCTAGGCTTTCCCAGGAGAATAAAAAGAAAATGAAGAAATGCCCACACAAGGCTACAAAAGTTATCATGCACTCTAAATGTTTAATTTAGAATAAATTAACACTTTTAACACTAGAAAACTACTATGAATACATATCTGCTGGTCCCAGGAGACCAACAGGATTCATTAAAAATACACATTTTAATGCACTATAGGTATTTTAGCTTTGTAAAAGAACACATTTTAAATCATAAGATTTTTTTAAGTATTTCAATGTTATCAGTAAATGAGTGTGACTGATGAAGGACTCTCCTTTAAAGATGATGGCAAAGGCCAACCCTGAGGCTTTTCCAGACTTTGAGCCCTGGGCTCTTGGACACACTCAACCTTATCCCTATATCCCAACACCACTTACGCCCTATAGATACCCACTGAGGGACAGAGCTCCCCCTTACCTGGGTCCTCACCGGGTCCCGGTGGTACCTGGGTCCTCACCGGGTCCCGGTGGGTCATAACTCTTTCCTGACTGGATGGATGGAGAACTACATGTGCAAAAGTAAACCAGCACCTGCATCTCCCCACCCCACCTCTCCCAGGCTGGGCCTATGCCTGGCTATCTTGCTCCACTTGCAGAACCAGTCAGGGCCCCCAAGGCTATAGGGCAAGGCCATGCCTGGCCTCAATGGTTCCAGATATGCTCCTTGTATTTGAAAAATTATTTACTGTGGTGACGCGTGATGCCTTTTTAAGAGAACAGATGGCACCTCCAATTAGAATGCTTTAAAAGGAAACCCTAATGAGATTATAAAAGCCAACAAATTGACTTTTTCATACAGTACTTCCCTGGCACACAATAAATCAAATATATAATGAGGCTCAATAAAATAAAAGGTTTATTTACGTTTGTTTTGCCTAGTATTGTGTTGCAGCCTGGCCTGGCCTCTGGCTCTCTCACCAAGTGTTTGCCTCCACAGGCCAGGACCAGGGACTGGATAATGCATCCATGAGCTGCTCAGGGGCCTGACTACTACAGACAAATGTGGCCTTGATTTGGCAATTTCTGGTCTGACCCTAGTGCTCTACATCTGGAGGCACGAGAGCACAGAACCATGTAAAAGAATGTGGTGACACACACGGGCAAGTCTAGCATTCACCCCCGCTCTGGATAAGGCAGGGAGATTGTGGTGGGGCCACACGGGGTGAGGAAGGTGTGCCTATCCCCAGAGCTAGCTGGACCAGAGATGGGAGAGAAAAGCCAGTGAGGTGTGATTTTTTAACGAGGTGAACTCAGGACATGGGTAAGCAGAGTGGAGGGTCCACAGTGGGCAGACTGAAAGCTTTGGGACATTGCTATTTATTCCAGGAATTGGTCCTACTGGTTCAAGCACATCAGGTTAGGTGGTTGGAAGAAAAGCTTTGAGAGGTGGACAAGGGAGGTGCTGTACAGCAAGGAGGACAGCCCCACGCCGGCATCCTGAGCATCTGGTTAATGACCTACCATCTGTGTAGGTGACCTTATCCAGGGGCTGGATGGATTTACAGGGTATGTCTGCTGAAGTGGGAAGCTGGAGGCCCAGATTTCTGTTTGCATGAGTTGATCTGCAGAGGGAGCCTGGCCAGAGAGAGTTCATGGCAGAAGTAAACGGGAATGTTTTTAGGAGGGGAGCGGTGAGACCCTGGCTTATGCATCGGCACTTATGGAGACTAGTCCTTGGGATGAACATCCAGGTAGCAGTGGTTCAGCTTCTAAAGCAGTACGTTAAACAATGCTTCACATGCTCACAGAGACCCACAGGGGAACCTCAGAAATCAGTAGGGATGATACCACCAGAGGAAGACAAGGACTCCAGTCAGCAGAAATGGAATAATTCCTGTTCATGTCAAGCACTAGCGAGGGAGGTCTGGGGAAATTCAGTTTGCAAGAGGATGAGCTTTTCCTCAGTTCAAATCTATAAGCATTGATCGACCTCAGAACCTTGATCTAGAAGACACTTTCATTTCTTTCCCCAGCGAAGATTACACACACTGCAAGGCTAGAATTAAGAAAGTCTTCTATACAGACCTGAGTCATTTGTCCTATGCATCAAACTGCAGGTATATATGAAACATTCCCTCTGTGCCCTTCTACCTGGGGATCAGAGGAAGGGATTTGGTTCAAAGAGGTGAAGGGAAGTCGAGGGAGTCAGACAACATCATCTAATACAGAAGAAAGTAGTGGCATAACTAGGGGCAAGCCTGGAACACTGACTTCCAAGTATGAGGAGAATACTGAAAACAAAAAAATCATGTCTGTTTCAGGGCTACAACACATAGGAGAGTGGGAGCAAGTGCTTTAAAGCGCTGTGTGCTTCTTGTCTCCCCAGGATTATGGAGGAGAATATTGAGACACCCTGGGAGTGGAGTTGCCACTCATCCACTTTTGGCAAGATGACTGTCCTTCCCTCTACAACAGAGAATGGGAGAGCGGTGAAGCCCAAGCATTAGCCCCAGCTCACAGAGTCTCTGCCTCAGAGACCCATGCTGCAGCCCGGCCTCTGGTCTTATCATTTGGCAGGGATACACAGATGCTGTACCATACTGGGCACTGGAAGGGACACAGGGAGATGAATATCTGGTCCTGGCACACATAGACCTTTCTTTGGTAACTGAGAAGGCATATTACAAAAGAAATGGGCAACTAATAAAATTATTAGACTTTGAGAGGAACCTAGTCACAGAGATACAGGAAGTACAGTGAAGACAGAGAATATTCTCAGCTGTCAGGACCAACGGGCCTTCTTGGAGAAGGGGACTAGGGATTATTGCAGTCGAGTAATGGATCCTGATTTTGCACTCAAGAACTCTTGAGGCTGGGATTTTTAACATCTGGTGGAAAGAAGCTGCCTTGCTTTGGTGGGAGGAAGACTCTCCCATTTGGGAGAAAGGTAAGAAAGAACACAATAATCTCAACCTTGTGCTATTAAGCAGAGGGTGTCTGCATGCCCAGCACAGGAGCTGTCCACTTCAGCACCTCAAGGAGCATTTCTGCTTCGCTCTTAGTTTCCCCTGCCCCAGACCAGGCACTTGCACTGTTAGGGAGCCAAACTCAACAACAGCGCAGAGTTCCTACTAGACACTTACTAGTACATGCCACTTCTGGGGGATCAAAATCCGCTCGGTAATAGCCGGTCCGACAGGTACAGATGGGAGACGCCTCTGAAGGGGATCGGCTGTTGGAGGGGCAGTGGGAGCACCCCTCAGCTTCCTGGCTGGCCTTGAACATCCCGGCAGGGCAGGCTGGAAAACAAAGAGATCATCTGAGAATTAATCGAAGAGTGTCAGTCAGACCCTGGAGGTGGAAAATCAAAGATTCTGCCC
Organism: Hyaena hyaena; assembly: GCF_003009895.1. Classification (NCBI taxonomy): domain Eukaryota; kingdom Metazoa; phylum Chordata; class Mammalia; order Carnivora; family Hyaenidae; genus Hyaena; species Hyaena hyaena. The sequence continues at coordinate 1,205,427 of NW_024081206.1, forward strand.
CCCCAGAAAAGGACACTGAGATACCTCTCTTTGCACAAAGTGAGCTTTTCAGATTGAGGAACTCCTTATTTAACACTTCCAATTCTTCAAACATCCTTAGTGAAATATACCTTCCTGGTACCAATGACTTCTTTCACTTGAACAATATGAATAATGATGCTTCCCTTTCAGGTGTGTCGAGAGATTTAATTGAGAAAATGAATCTAATGTGTAGCTCACTGTCTGAGACATAAGTGCTTTATAAATGGTTATTCCCTCCCTCTTCCACCTGGTTAACAGCCAGGGCCTTACCCTGAACCACTCATTGAAAAAAATCTCACCTGATATCCTCAGATGGAAAGGGTTCCTGGTTTACAATGGGCTGGACCCATAGTTCTTAAATGTCATGTTGCAATACACATGAGGGACACTGGAAGCTGTGTTAACAAGCATTTGTTATGAATGATAGTAAAGAACTGAAATTCATGAGTGATTCTTTACAAAGAAATTAAAGTGATTTCAAGGTTACTGGCTTAACAACATCACTCTCCCTTAATTGCATTTTGAAATGCTTGGGGGTGCGACAAAAAGAAAAAAAAAGGGTTTTCAGTCAGTGCACCAGAGAATATGTCACACAGTTAGTGTCATCTATCATGTACATTGCAGTGCAAAAGGTCTGGAATGCCTGGTACAGCACAATGTCCACCAGAGGTACCCTCATATATGAAGCATTTTTTTTCTCAGTTCTTTGTGTGGTCTGGCTGTGAGAAGCCATGCCCCAAAAAGTCTGTCTCCAGGCCATCCCTAAGGCCTTCAACATGCCTCATCTACAGAGACTCTCTACTCCAGACATCTGGTCTCCTCCTTTGCAGATTCCTCAAAAGACTGCCTCTGCTTGCCCTACTTCCCTTAGGCTCTTCCTCACCATCACAGCTCCAGACTCTTCTTGTCCCTGGGAAACTTGCTTTGACTCACCCTCCTTTGTGACAGACTAAAACTTACTGCATGGTCAACTTATTTGACTTCCTCACTTACTCATTCAACGAACATTTATTGCAACTCTTCTGAGAAACTGATTCAGGGAATTTAGAGAATAGAGCCTGCCCTCAAGCAGCTCTTGATCTAGTGTAGTCATACAATTATAATACAACGTGATTGTCACTGTAACAGAAGTACCATTATAATGGCTTCTACTTACACAAAGCTCATCTTATCTAATATATTGTTCCCTTCAGAAAGTACAGAGTATTCTTTAATAACAGCAGTAGTCACCATCTGTTAAACATTCTTGTTAAGTGCCTTGCACGCATTACTCTATAGGGTAGCTATTATTATCTCTATTTTGCTAATGAGAAAATTGGGACACAGAGAGGTTAAAAAAGTTGCCCAGAACTACACAGTGGGAGAAATGATAGTGATGATATACGTATAAACTAATTGAAAAATATTCACAGCTTTTCTACTAAGAGAAGAAGAAAGAACTACTTCCTATGCTGGGAAAGTTTTTGCACTCCTTTGCTCTCCTGAAGTGAAGTACAGAGTTTCAGTTATTCTGGAAATGCTCTGGGGCAGGAGCTTATCTCTGATGAGAGATAATTTCTGAAATGGAATCCTCTGGAAAGGCAGTGCCCAAGAGTATTCCACAGAGTCCATGTTCTTTGGGTTGTTAACACCTGTTACTTACAAAAACGTTCTGTGGCTAGATATTTTTAAAATGTGCATTGAAAAAGCTAATCTCATTTTTTATTACAGAATTTCTCAGAACTTCCAAAAAGTGAATACAGGATGCTCTTTTCTCACCAAGAAGCCCTATTCTGTGGAGCATCCCTTGAGATTTAAGTTTCATGAAACACACTAGCATAAATGTTGTCTAGATCCAATAAGATTTCTGGTTGTAACCCACGTGAAAATGGGCCGCTTGCCTACCCACCTCAGCACATTAGAAAGAAAACTTCTCAGTAGAAAGAAAAAATTACATTTTTACTGAAGTTTCAACAAATAAAATATCGGTGTGTCCCTAAGTGGCAAACCTAAAGTATCCTATAATGTGGTTTACTGATCTATCTTTCCAAGTTCACTCAGTAAAGCCTCTCCCCCTTTCTTTTCTCTTCTTCCCTTTCTTCTTTCTACATCTCTTGCTTGTCTCCTCTGAGAAGCATTTGATCCTTTCCATTGTAAATCATCCAGTATTGTTGGGCCATTCAGTTCTGGAGCTGAAGAACAGAAAGAAATCCCAGGCCTGTGCTATCCAAACAGGCAGAAGCCCTTTCCCTGGAAACTGGGGGAGGGGAGACTGTGAATTGAATGTATTCATGGGTCCCCTGCTACACTGTAATTTTCTTAATGTTCCAAGAGGAACAAGGTGTTTTCACTTTCTTTCTAGCCTTTAAAAGCCTACTCATTTTGCATTTAATAAGTTAACAGCATAAACAATCATTCTGATATCCACAAGTAGCAGAGGGTTTAGAAAGCGCCTTCCTCTAAGATTTCTGATGGAAGAAACTAAGACAGAACTGGGTGCCTGAAGTCTCTAGATACCAGGAAGGCCACAGAGGGAGGAAATGGAGGAAAGCAGGTTTAAGCTGAACTTTAGGGAGAGAAGCTCAGAGAAAGGCTGGGGAGAGAGGTCTTGGGAGGGGTGGTGACTCCATCCTTTCCAGGATAGTGAACACTCTGTGATCAGACAGTCCTGGGTCCTATTCCTGGCTCTCGGTTCCTAGCTGGGTGACCACTGGAGAGTTATGGAATGCCTCAGAGCCTCAACCTGCTCGTCTGTATTAAGGATCTATAAAAAAGAAACATACACTTCTCACACCTCCCACAGATCATTAGAATTTAATAAACTCAAATATGACTAAATAATGCTGATTTCTTTCTACTACTACTTACCCACTCCCTGTTAAAAAAGAAGTTTTCTTTGCAGGAACTTTTAGAATTCAGGATCAGAATATAAGTTTGGAGTCCCAAAGCAGGCAAATCGATCTTGGAACCCAAGTGACGAACGTGCTTCTGCACATTTTATTTCTGATTTGTGTAAGAGTGAATCATTACATCTGAAAATATGTTTACATGTAATTATAAAATGAATGAATCTCCTTAATATTCAGATTCCATAAGTTAACATTTTAATAAAACCTGTGTCTAGGCATCCCCTAATTTATAAAGAAGCAACATTTCTAGATTCAGTTATTAAGGTTTTAGATCGTAACTTGTAAGCATACTTGAGCTATATTTTCTCAAAGAATTAATGCTTTAAATAATGGTTAAAGTGCTGGGCTAGTCTACAAAGCCTTTTTAACTCATCTTGTATCAGACACCACTAGTAAGAAACAGAAGTTAACAACATTGTTATTTTACTAAAAATTTAATGTAGAAAAATAAATAAGAAAATAATGCTGCCCCTTGAGAAAATGCAGCTTTAATTAGAGGTGATACATGGAGCTTCTGGGTAGATTCTAACAAAGAGTATTTAGGCCAAGGGAAGCAAAAGCAAGCAGTCTCAGCCCAAATTAAGTCACCTGAATATGTAAAGCAGGTGGGAGTAACATAGTGAAGAATGGTGGGGACTTGGGCAGCCTGCTGACAGCATACCTGCCTATATGCTCTCCGGTTTTACACAACTAATAATTAAATACTGTGATAAACTAACCAAGCACATATCCACACTTTCAAGTAATTTGTATGTAGATAGCACAGTTCTTTGCTTTAATAACCAACTCAGGGTTGCCTTTCTCTTGATATAAAAGTATGGTCAGCACAATGACTACAGTTATGAGTCCCTCATTCAATAAATGTTTACAGAAGAGCTGCCTGGTGCTAGAGATCTTTTGCCAGAAGGACAGAGCAGAGTGCAGGAGGTGGGGGGAGGGGGGCAGGCGTTGGGAAGCACCCTTCCAGGTGAGGGAGGGAGACAATGGAAATGAAACCTGATTCCCATATGGGATGACTTGTGTGATATTTGTGTGCACAGGCTGAGGGGACTGGTCAGGTGGGATGTGCCTCAGGATGAAGGTCTGTCGTTATGAGATGAGGACCAGAGGGAACATATTCTTGTGACAAGGAGGAGGCAAATTTCGGGAGAAGCAAAGACAAAGCAAGAAGGGAAGAGCTGGAAGAACGGGAGAGGTAGGAAGGGAAATATAGGTCAGAGAGTACCCAGCCCTTATCTCAGCCAGAAGGGGCTCATTACTATTCCAGGAGGTGGGTGGGAAGAGAAGAGCCGCATGTACCTGGCTGTATACTGGCACAAGACCTTTGTTAGTAAGACACCTGTAAGTAGAAGAGCTGTATGGTTCTGATGCCAGCACAGCCCAGATTGCTTTGTTTCCTTAAGAAAAAGGGTTTTGTTTCCTTCTATTGCAAGTGATCACAGTTCAGACAGGTGATAAGTAGAGCTTCCCGGTGGCACCTCCCCACCCCCAACTCTGGCAGAGATGAAGAGACAAGACCTAAGTACCAGGTCCCTAAGCATGAGTGTATTTGCCATTCCCTAGGCAAAACACACAGTGTTTCACTCCTTTTTCAAGTGACAAGGGACTGGTACACACAACCTGTAGCTGATATCTGAAGGTCACCTTGAAATGCCCACCCAACTTCTCAGAGCCTCAACCATGTAACAAATTACCTGGTGCTTACAATGCTCTCGAGAACCCTCCTCCCCTCCCGTCCCTGCACACAGACTTCCAGTGACACTAAATCCATCACCTACAGTACTATTACTTTATAAAGAAACAGATTAAGTGTCTCATAAACAGTGCAGTGATTGAGATAATGGAAAGCGCCTCTCGTCCCCATCTGCAGCATCAGGTTATGAAGCATTTCCAAGCAGCCAGGAAAAGGAAATTAATAGAAGCAAGAGGGAATAACCACTTTTATGCAATTTCCTCAGGAGATAGTGGACCATCTAATCTTTATTGGAGCCCTTTAACCTGTCACTCAGCACTCACCATAGCCTCTTTAGCTCTCATGATTTTTTCTGATAGCCAAGGAAGATAATATGAAAACCTCAAAACATTATTTTATAATTTTCGTACACGGAGGGTACACATTGCCTCTGCCCCTCCCCCATCCACTGAAGCTGCAAAAAACAACATTTTTATGCAGTAGAAATGTGGGAGAGCTTAACTATTCCTGGTGCATGGTCCAGGGGGTCACAGCTACTCTGCAGGAAGGAAATCTCTCCTTGCATTTTAAATGCGATTCTTCCCTCCACTGCCGCCTTCTGTCCTTGCTTTCTTTTTAATAATCTGATTACTTCTCCTGATCTAATTTTTTTCCCCAAATGAGTTTGCAAAGGTTCATGCCCATGAATATTCATCCCCTGCCTAAGAACCGGGTGCCTTTTACTCAAGGCAGGTGCAGCCCAGCAGCCGGCTCATAAGGTCTGCCTGCCTCGAGGGGCGACAGTGAGCTGGGCAAGGCACTCGCTCCTGGCCATCCCCCTCAGCTCAGCTCTCTGCTCCTGAAATCTCCCTTTCCTCTCAGCGCTTTGCTCCTCCTCTGTAGGAAAGGCAGAAGAGCCTCTGTGGGCAGCTGCGGAGAAATAAGGGATGAGAAGTGGTGGCGGCAGAAGGGGAGGGACACAGGAGCTTCTTGCAGGGCATGCGCATGGTTCTGCACAGCTCTCCCCAGCGCTCTTGTGGCCCCACGTGGGGCCTGATATGTAGTCATTCCTGTGACCGAATGTCTCCAACACCTTCACATTACTGGTGGCAGACACCATGGGTTATTGGCTTTGGAACCCCAGGCATGAAGCTCCATGGAAGGGAGGAGGTGCTGGACCCCTGTGCTGAGATTCCCCCATCCACTCTTACTAGCAGTCTTTGCTTTTTCCAGAAACGGACCTCCCTGAGCAACCCCAGAACATGCCAGTGGGAGCTAAACTGAGCACAGCAGGTCAGAGTGGGTCATTTACTGAGAAAAACTCTATGGCAGTGGCAGTGGGGGAGATGCCCCATGCTGGAGGTCTTGGGGAGAGTAAGGCGAGCTGGGAGGGCTTCCCGGAGAAGGTAGACATGGACAGGCCTTGAAGGATGGGTAAGAGCTGATGCAGAAATGGAAAGGTAGGGCAAAGGGAAGATGATGTGCCAAGACAGAGAGAGCAGGGGTCTGGCGTGCCTGGAGAAACTCTGGATAGTCCTAAAGGTTGCTAGGAACGCAAAGCACTTAAAGGGGACATGCAGGAGCTGCACTTCTATGTCAACCTGCACAAACGAAGCCAAACGGGTCTCCGGTTTCTGCCTCCCTGGGCCAGGTGCCAGCTGTAATGGCCTGTGCAGAGGGGATACTTAGCTGTGTCACACACTCATATCACTCTTGGTGACACTTGCTGAAATTGATGAATGCTGCAGGCACCACGACACAGACAAGACTGTAACTTCCAGTGCTATTAAGCTGTTCAGACAGCAGCAGCAGCAGCGAGCCTCGAATGCATCAATCAGCATGGAAGTTGTTAAAGAGGCAGGATGGAGACCGAGGCCTCTGCCTGGGTGGAGTGGGAATGGGGAGATTACCAGTCAGGACTGAAGGATGACAAACAGAAGTACAGGGTCCCAAGGGGGGAGGGGCAGACACTTAGGTCCTTGTCAGTGATGGCAGTCTGTCCCCAGGGAGCAGCCAGGCACAGCACATCGAAGGCCAGGTCTGGATGTGGCAGGCATCAGAGCTTCTCAGAAGGGAGCTCAGAGCTGCATCCTTCAGTCTCCATCCAAGGTCAGTGTGGTCAGAGGGGGTGGGTAGCCACAAGCAAACCTAGGTGGTTCCTAATAATCTAGACCAGCGATTCTCAAACTGTGGTCTCCAGACGACCAGCAACAGTGGCATCCTCTGGGAACTTGCAGAGATTCAGAGTCTCCGACCCCATTCTAAACCTACGGAGCCAGAAACTAAGGGGTGGGGCGCAGTGATGTGAGTGTTATAGCAAGTCCTCCAAGAGAGGCTGATGCAGGTTCCACTTTGAGAACCACTGTTCTTGACCACCTGGTACAGTGGAAACATTATAGCCTTCCGGTCTGGGAAAACTGCTACTTAACTGGTTGTGTGATCTTAAGCAAGTTACTTAACCCTCCGAATCTCAGCCTCCACTTCTGTAAAACAGAGATTTCTCACAGCTTTGTGAAGATCAATGTAATGTATATAAACTTTCTGGAATGTAGCATCTCCTCAATAAATAGCAACTGGATGTTTTCTGAGAGGACCCAGGATGAATTTAAATTATTTAAATTGACCCCTTACTCTCTACTTGGAGCTGTGCTTGGCAGTGGGATACAAAACACACAAAGTCCCTCTCTGATGGAGCTGACATGCTAGTGGGGGAAGGCAGGCTCTAAAGTGGAAATTCCAGTAGTGGGAATCCCTGTGGGGAGGCCAGAGCAGGGACCTAACTCCATCTGGGAGGGTCTCAGACAAGTAGCATCCAAGCTAAGACACAAAGACTAAATAAGAGCTGTACAGATTGGGTAAGATGAGTTAGTGAGGGGAGGCAGAGAGGCCTCCACAAGGAGAGAGCAGCATGTAGAAAGGCCGAGGGGAAAGAATGTGATTCAGTGAAGAAACGGAGAGCAGTATTTCCATGGCCAGGCAGAAATCACGCACGGGGTAGGCATGGGTCAAGTGGCAAGGAGGAGGTGTCTAGAAATATAACCTGAGTTCATGTCATCAAGAAGCCTTATTATCTTATTATCATCATCATTATTAGGTTCAAGTAAGACACTGACTGGAAGAATGATGAGACTTTTGTTTCTGAAAGATCACATTGCTTGCTGGGAAGAGAAAGGACTGGAGGGGTGGGGATAGTTAGGTAGAGACACAGTGGCCCAGAAAGAGTGATCATTATCAGGGTAGTAGAAACAGGGAGAAGCAGAGGGATTCAAGAGTCATTTAGAAAAGAAGGACCTGGTGACTCATAGGGATCACTCATTCATTCAGCAGATAAGCACTGAATCCGCCCTCTACATTGCATCCACTTGAGCTGTACACTTTCTTCTTTCTGGAGTTCTTATTTATTTATTTATTTATTTATTTATTTATTTATTTATTATATTTCTTTATTTTTTAGAGAGACAGAGAGAGAAAGAAGAAGAGGAGGAGGAGGAGGAGGAGCAGCAGCAGCAGCAGCAGCAGCAGCAGCAGCAGCAGCAGCAGCAGAGAGAGGAGACACAGAATCCAAAGCAGGCTCCAGGCCCTGAGCTGTCAGCACAGAGCCCAACGGTGGGGCTCGAACTAACAAACTCTGAGATGTGAGATCGTGATCTGAGCTGATCTTGGAGACTTAACCAACTGAGCCACCCAGGGGCCCCTCTGGAATTCTTTTTTAAATATCCACTGTCCTGGCAGTATGTCCACTGTGTCTATGACTTTGAGGGGATCGGGAGAGACACTAGGAAAGGGCGCAGAGCAGGGAAGGTGGGGGTGGGGACTCAGAAACTGGGACTGGTTTGCTCCCCTTGGAGCTGGCTGTGACTGCTCCCCAATTTTGCCTGTCCTCTAACTGCTAGCCTGCAAACAGGGCTTGGGCAGCCCCTGCACTGAGGAGGAGATGCATCAGTCTTCAGACCCAGGAATCCTCAGCAGGGCCAGAACAGCCTCCAGGACTTGGTAATGGGACAGGGAAGGGCCGCTAGCTGGAGAGCCAGCTCTGCATCTCCTTTATTTCGCTGGATTCTGAAGATGTGGCACTACCTGAGCCCCTCCCCCCCATCCTACCAGGATAGCCAGTAGCTGCTGAAAGCCCCTGGCTGTTTCCTAAAACTTTGGCCCCACAGAGCCTTTTCCTGTGATATGCCAGTCTCATTCATTACATGCAACACGCTTTTGGGGGAACTTTCTATGTGCCCCAAGTTAGAGATGAGAGTCATTTTTCTTACATCAGGAAAGAAGAGGGCTATTGTTAAGGAATGGTGGCAGATGTGCAGGGAATCAGAAGTGGGAGGGGGCCTGGAGGAGCCCCCAAACTAGAGGTAGCAAATGGCCAGATGGGGATGGAATTCTCAAAGTGTTGGGCTCCAAGGTCAGGGCAAGGCCTCCCGGAAGAGAGTCAGGGTTGTAGCTAGATGGTGAAAGAGGTAGGTTAGTCCCTGCTTGGGGCTGGGGGAGGGGTGATGGGGTGGGTGGTCTGTTCTCTAGAAGAGAGCAGAAGTACCCTGCCTGTAGCCAGGACAGACACTTTTAAGGGAGTATGGCCTCCCCATTTCCCTCTTCATCACCAAGGAGGTGCTTCACAGGGCCCCTGGGACCCAACAAACAGGAAGATGAGGGTCAGATCACTTCAGTCACTTCAGATCACTTCAGATCTAAGGGGCCCCAAGGTCATCTCTCCTGATTGGGCCCATTGGGCCACCAGGGCTGTCAGGCCTAAGCTTCCACTTCTATGTCAGGGGGGTGGGTAGGGAATTCCCAGATGTCCCCTCCTCAGGCCTTGTCTCCGTAAACGTCAGAACTTGGCTGCCAAAGTTCTATAAACACTATCAATCTGGTAGTTCTGGGCAGCAGGCGAGGGGGACATATGCTGGAAGTCAGGCGGCTTCCCACATTTTCAAACTGAAGTGTTTACCCTTTGAGAAAAACCTATTTTAAGTACTTCCCCTGACACAGACCTTGATGAATTCCCTTAAAAAAATAATTTATAACCAAGTTCTTAAGATAGACGAAGGTGACTTCTCACTGTGTGTCTCAAGGCTGGACAATAGTGAGAAGCCACCCAGGGCTCCTCATTCTTTCCTGTGGGCCAGGGGGCATGGGCTGCCCACCTGCACACACACAGATGGCTGGGTCTGGTGAGTCATCATACCCAGAAAAATAGCCCTGCTCTCTCTGATTGTCACAGAGCAAGTATGAAAAAAAAAAAGAAAAAGAAAAAAGAAACAAAAAAAACCAACCATGTTTGGATGCATCACACAAATATCATTTCCCCTCCAAAACCTGACAAAGCAAATAGTACTCTTCTGTTAGGAAAGCTTGTTATTGTTTTCCTCTTCCAAGCTTCCTTGCTTCAGGGCTTTGGCAAGGCCACAAATCGCAGGTAGCCAGAGTGGGGAAAGACCTTAGTAATATCCTAGAACAAGGTTAGCCAGCACTGCTACAATCACTACCTCACATACCACCCACAGCAGACATCACTAATCAATCACAGCTCTCATTCCCACTTGACCCAGATCAGGACTCAGATTCTTTAACACAATGCCTCAGGCAGCCACTCCCCATGGATCAAAGATGGCACATCCCATACGCATGATGGGGAAACTAAGGTCCAGAGAAGGCAAGGAATGACTTTACCAAAGGTGCACAGTTGATAGAGGAGGCAGAGCAAGCCACAGTGTTCTGCTCTACCTGCCCACATGGCCCACTCATCAGAATGAGCCTGCTGCAGCTCCGGGGGCTCACCCCATCCCTGCCCCCCACTGCCCTCAACTCTTTATCCTTCTCATCTTGGAGGTCAGCCCCACAGTGCAGCCTCCTCTCTGGCTGGGATGCCAGGGCACCTAATTATTCTCTCTATGTGCATCCGGGAAAGAGCCGCATTATGTTTAAATAAGTGTAGCTAAGAGGTGCTGCATCTCAAGAGAAGGTCAAGTGCTGCATATGTATAATATAAGATTAAGATTTTCCCCTTCTGTGGTGTACTTGATAAAATAATTTTGCTGTGACCTTTACAGAAACCCAGGAGTAGAAATGGGCACAGTGGAATCTCTAGTTTCTCACCAGGTCACCAAGTCATAAACACATAAATCTGTAACACAGATTTATTCAAGTGAGACAAGTGAGCAAAAGGAATAATTTTTATTTTACAGTAATGATAGAGCAAAATCTTTGAGGCTGAAATTCTCAAGCTGTATTACCAGAGCTGATCAGCACATAAAGGACAGGAATCCTTCCTCCACATGGCCTTGGCCTTGTCTGTCAGCCAAAGAGTGTGGCATGGGCCTCTTGGCAGAATGTCAGAGAAAGGCGGCCTGTCCAAGGTCACAGAGGAATCAAAGTTAGATCTAACCAGCTCTGCCACACCCTCGCCAGGGAGGATTTGTTCCACCCCATCTCAGCTCCTGAACTGCAGTCACAGTGGATGTAGCCCTTTGCAAGTCCCAGAGTCTATTCTGGAAGAGTGAAACTACCATAAGTAACATAATCAATACTAATATCACAAGGTTATACTCATCCCCAAAGATTCTCCAAGCAGGAGTGAACGTGATAAGGCACACCAGTTGGATGACATTTATCCAAAGGGCCGAAAGGCAGACACATTTGGCAGAATCCACTTTGTCTGTCCCGTGACTTTTGCTCAGGAACCTCCCCAAATCTGCAGTAGCCTCTGACTAGAGAAATGGGGTTCACAGGTTCTAGAATAGGGAGCATGCCCTCCTCCTGAACAGTTCGAGGAGGCCATGAGCAGACCCACAGCTGCTACAATCAGAGCAGCTGGGGAGGGCTCCTGCTGCAGGGGGAGGCAGGAGAGTATCGGATAGTTGTGTTCTCCAGAGTGAACATTTATTCCCAAGTGCCAAGAGGTAATTTCCAGAATGCTCTGTGTCCTCCCGATTTGCAGTTCCTGGATGAGCATTAGCATTACGAACTGACTTCAGGTTTGTCAGTTAAACATGATTAAGGGAGAAGCTTGCAGCAAAGATCAGAGGTGTTAAGGGTGCACTTAGCACTTAGATCTCAATGTGCACTTATGGGAAGAGCCATTCAACTGAAGGCCCCACATCAGGGAGGGCCTAGGGAAGGAGGTACATATCCAAGGGAGTGGGGGGTAGGGGAGAGAAAGGTGGGGGCAGGTCCTGCTGAGCAACTTGGGAAAGGCCTTCGCCCAAAGGGAAGGAGTCCAGGGCTGAAGGGATGACAGGAGGCTGGCTGGACAGGAGACCACTCTGCTGGTTCTCTCCGCACTGCAACATGAGGGGCCTGCTCCTCCTTGTCCATCCTATGCCCCCAGGCTTCTGGGTCAGGCCAAGAAAGCTCTTTTATTAAATGAGAGACCAGCATGTCCTGCAGAGCACAGGATAGGGTGGGATGTTGGATCAGCCTGCTCCCACCCTCCACACCTTCCTAGAGTAAGGTCCGTGGGTTGCCAAGCTGATTACCATCTGCTGAAATTGGTTATAAAGTTGTGTTGATAGGAATACCAATGTTAATAATAATAGTAGCCGGCATTTAAATAAGCATTTTTCATGGGCCAGGTGCTCAGCCTGACCTCATTTTATACTCAACAGCCCTAAGAGTGCTACAATCATTCCCATTTTGCACATGAGTAAACTGAGGCTTAAATAAGGTCAGCAGGTTCTCCAAGGTCCCCCAGTCAGTGGTGAAGTCAGGCACTGAACACGGGCTGCCTGCCTGATTCTACAGACTTGATAGCTAATTGGCTGGAATATTTTAAAATCAAGTAAATTTCCTTGGAAGCAACAAAAGTTAGTGTCTATTACATTAAATATAAACTATGACCAACATAACCTCATGGGGACAAGAGTAAAGGCCTCTGAGTGATAGGTTGGACAACTTACAGCCATAGGAATTGAGTTCTGTTATCTGTCTGAATCTCCATTTCCTCACCTCTAAAAACATAATAACAATAGTCCTTATCTCCGGTTTCACTGACTATGATGATAGGGCTCAGAGAGGTAAAACAACTGGCCTGATTTTCACAGCTAGTCTGTGGCAGAGGCAGAATTCAAAACCAGGTCTGCCAGGCTTGAATGCTGATGCCCTTTCCAGTTCTTTACTAAGGTAAGTTATCTGTGGGGGTGGGGGCCATCTGTGTTTATGGGCACGCGCGCTAAGGCTCAGGAACACGCATTAGGATGCACGTGAATTCAGATGAGAAGCTTGGAAAGGGACAAGTGTATTTCATTTCTGCCTACTGAAGACATCTTGCCCTACTTTCCCTGCCTCCAGAGGGAGGGGAAAAACACACAAAAAGTGTGGTCTATGTCGTATGCTGGCTCTGAGACCTCTGAGTCCCTGCCTACCTGAATTCCTGACCAGATGTAAAAAGGTGATGTATGGATGTGGTCACTGGGTACTCTGCAGAGGCCTACTCTGAAAGGCAAATTCATCTTCCCAGTAGCTTCCGGTGTGCTGAGGGAAATGAAGAGGGTGTAAATGGTGGGTTGGTTGCCTTTTCTAGAGGGTGCTTGGACAGCTCAGCGGCAGCCTGTGGGTAAGTGGTCAGTGGCACTAACTGCTCTTACCTCTAGTGGGTGCCAGTTTCTGAGTATGTAAGATATTTGCTATTGACGTGACATACGGGTGCCTGTAATTATTATTGTTTACTGACTTCCCAGTCCAAATACGCTAAAGGAGCCTATCTTCCAAGATAACTTCAGGGTAGGGTATAAGGACAAAAGTAGCCAGCCAGCTGTCCATCAGCATTAGGGGCCACAGAACAGTGAGTGCCAAGGAAACCACATGCAATATAATCTGGATTTCATCATCATCAGGCTAATAATCATTATAATCCTATGAAACTTCATTACTGAATTCCCCCTTTCCCATTTCTACACGTAACGCTCATTTGTTAATAACCAAGATAAAGGTCCATAAAACAATATTGCTCCCATGTAACACGTCTTTCTCCTCGCTTTCAATAAGAACCCAGAATTTCATCAGAGGAATGTAAGTGCTTCACCAAGATGTGTCAATTATTTCAAGATGACAGGTATTCGATTCCCAAATTCATCAGTGGGGGCTGAAAATGTATTGGTTCATCAAGCAAAGCACATTTCTGGAAGCGCTCTCACCATTTGGGAATCAAATAATAATTGCAATACCAACACCTTGACTTTCTAATGGAATTTTTCAAGGAGCTAAAGCATTTTGACACGTTCCCCCCACCAACCCACTCTCAGCTTCATCTTCTTTGTAGGCTTCTGAAATAGTCAAAGTACTGATTTTATTTCTTCCATCTTGCAGAGCAAGAAACTCAGAATCTCAACTCAGAAAGTGAGTGGCTTACATAAACAAAGCACGTTGGAGGCAAAGAAAAGACAGGCAGCAGCTCTTTCACCTTGGGGCCCCAACCACTTCATTAGACGGCTTTAGTAACATCACTCCTTACATCCAGGCCTTGGCTTGGCCACTAGAGATATAGAGCAGAGTAAGCTAGAGTCTCAAGGAGCACAAAGCCTGATGGAAGAATCAAATGCTAACAGTAATTATAAAATAGCATTAGTACTGTGAACAGAGAAGCATGTATAGGACTAGTGAGAAAAGAAGTAGTCCCCTCTCTCTGTTAGTTGGGAGTGAGGGAAGGCCCCTTGGAGGAGATGACAGCTGATCTGGGTTTTGAAACATGAATAGGGATTTACTAGGTAGATCAAATGAAGGAAGACATTCTAGATAAAGGAAATGGCATGTGCAAAGACATAGTGGTAGGAAATAGTCAAGGATGTTTAAAAGTTTGGTAGTGTCCTTACTCTATGTCCATTACCAAGCTAGTGAAGCAGAGGCCTTGTTTTCATGGGACAGATGATCAGATGTTCCAAATAGGCTGGAATTAGTCTTAAAGGGGGACATAATGTTTACTTGGGCCTCAAAATAAACAGAATCATAGACATGTTCAGGAACACCATACTCAGCCCCTATCAGTGCATCTCTATTGAGGACTGCCTCCCAGTTCCTCACTCTCCCAGGTAATCCTGCTTGCCCCCTTCCTTCTGACCTCTCACAGGTAATCCGAGAACCTCATGAGCCTGGCTCATTCTGGATAGTGGGCTACAGACAGCTCAGCTTTTGATGGATCTGCCCAGACCCCCTAACCCTGAGATGTATGGGTACCTCCTAATGCCCAGAGCGTAACTGTCTGCATTCTCCAGGACCTCTTCTATCTAGAGCAAGACAACAGAAATAATGCAAAGGAAACCTTCTGTGAAAGGGAAGTTGTCAGTAGGTCTGAGGGACTGAATGTTTGCACTCCCCTCCCCCAATTCATATGCTGAAGCCCTAATCCCCAACATGATGGTATCTGGAGGTGGTACCTTTGCAGGTCATAAGAGTTGAGTCCTAGTGATGGGATTAATGCCCTTATAAAAAGAGAGAGACAGTAGCTTGCATTACCTCCCCCCGCCCCCTGACTGCAAGTACCCAAAGAAAGAGCATGTGAAGACTTAAGGAGACACCTGTCTGCAACCCAGGACTGGGGCTCTTACCAGACACAGAATCTGCCAGCACCTTGATCTTGGATCTCCCAGCCTTGAGAACTGTGAGAAATCAATCTCTGTTGTTTAAGCCACCAGTCTATAGTACTGTTATAGCAGCCAAGTTCTGACAGTAGGGACACTTTTTCCTTCTCTCCAAGGCCCCAGCCTTTCCTCTAGGTGTATGCTGATTTCCTTCTCCCATGGAGGCCTCCTCTCTTCTCTGAATCACGCTGCATGCACTTCAGTCCTTCCTGGGCAGGGCCCAGTGTGGATTTATGATTTAATTTGTGTGTATGGCACTAAGAAATGATTTCTGGGCTGGTCACTTAAGAAATGATTAAAGACCATCATTTCAAACCCATAGCACTCCCTGGGGGAAGGGAAGCGGTTCAAGACAGAAGGAGGTGTCGGTAATATGCTGAGATGGACGTGTGGTGGAGGATGCTAGTCACGGGGTTGGGGGGGAACAGAAGCAGGGAGGGCATGGCCTGGATGCCTCACTGCTGCAGCTGTGAGGCATGAATGTGTGCTCAGAGTGCTGAATGATACCCTCAGGACAAGGTGAGCCACCCCCATCAGACATGTGTGATACTATCTTTGTCCAGACAAGCAGATGCCATCCATGGCAGGCAGGCACAGGAAAAGCCAAGCCCAGTCTCCCTTCCTCAGCATCTTTACGATCTCAAAGCAGTCAACCTGGGTCCGAAGGTGGCTGGGTATGCATAAAGGCCTCCATGCACTGACACATACTGGAAACCCACATGTAGGAGCTCTAAATCATCCCTGACGTCTCAGCCAAGCAAACAGCCAAATGTCACATGGTACCAATTTATGAAGTATGGCTATAAAGTTCTGAGACCAGGTAATGAGCTTGGGAAGACACACTCAGTTCCCCTTGAGGAATTCCTCAAAGTCAGAGATGTTCTCAGTACCTCCAGTGTTAATCCATTGACTTGGGCATGGGAAAATAGCTCTGAGCCCTGGACCCTCCTGCTCATGGGCTGCACATTCAATATGTGGCCCCAGAATGTCAAAGGAGGTGGCAACCAGGCAGCTCAGAACTCACCCTGAGTGCTGACTCCACACACCTGGGTTCCAGGACCAGCTCCTAAAACCCTGCTACCTGTGAAGTCCTGAACAAGTAAGTATCCCTGCAGTTACTCTGGGCTGCAGTGGGCTCGTCTGGGAGAAGGGGACACGGAGAGCTCCTTGCCTTTGCTGTTGATTGGCGCACACATACGAGGCTTGATTTTACTGTGAGTTACAGCTTCCAATGCTGCTAACCTGAGCCTCTCAAACATCCATCATGATAAATGATACTTTGATTTTTATAAGCTCCTTTTATTCTGAATAGCAAAAGCAACTACAAGAGCACATTCTCATTTATGTTTTACAACATATCTCAGCAGAAGGGACAGGGACAGAGGGGCCCCTGGGAAAGAAGAGCTGAACCTCAGGCTGACTCCACAGCTGATGGGTGTGAGCCCCCTCTCTGGACCACAATGCTCCTTCAGAGAAATGAATGGTTCAACCGGATCCATTGATTCGCCTATCCCTTTAACACACGCTCCCCCTCATGCCATTCATCCATCACTCAGCCCCACGGCAAGGACCTATGTGATCCAAAGGCAAGCAAGAAGCAGTCCATGCCATGAGAAGATCACATCCTGATCTGGAAGACCTCTGCCAGCTCTCTGAGGCTGATCCAGCCATGAAGACTTTCCTTCTCAGGCTGCATGGATGGGTCAGCTGGGGCACCTAGAAATTAAAAGCCATGCTCACCCAGCATGTCGAAAGGAAGGTGGAAAGAGCTCATCTGGATTCAGGCCTCCTAGAGAGATTTTCCCATTAGTCTGCAGGGCCTCTCCATCAATAATGATACCAACCGTAATGAAGATAAATATTTTGCAATGAACTGTCGCTTTTTCACATGGGGAAAAGCTATTCAAATTAAAGGCACTTTGTGCACTCTCTCTCACTGGCTCGCTCATATTCTGGGTCTCTCTCTTTCCCCTTTACTTTTATTTCATTTTCTTGGCATATTACTGAGCTGAGAAAAAAAATCTATTCCTGCAAAGGGAGAGGGAGGAACCATATCCAGCAAAGATTTCATTCTCTGCCTAGATGAACTATTGCACACTTTTGCCATCACAAACACAAACCTGTGTGAGTGCCATTGTCATCTGCTCCTGGGAAGTGAGGGGGCCCCAGGATGCCTCAAAGACTGCCCCAGGCTTCCTGAAAAGCAAGAGGGTGGAGCAGGAGGCCCCGTTAATGTGAGGGACTCACTTGGCCTTGATTATGATTATATATAACATATAGGCTTTAATTAACTTGACCCACGTAGCACTCACTCCCGCCTACTACACACAATTAAAACCTCTAGTTAGAGAAACAGAAGGCTCACCACCTCCCATCTGCCACACACCCCCCAAACCGGCCATGAACTCAGAAGCTTCTCTTTGTCACAGAGAGGAACCCCCTCCACCCCACTCCCTCTCATTTCCAGCTTCATTTCAGGGCTAGAATCTGAGCCCTGCCCTCATCGTTTTCCCCTTCTTTTGTGCTCCCAATCTCTGTGCATAGGACATGTGGATGGCTCACAGCAAATGTCCCATAACCTGTTGCTTCCCTAACCATCCCCTCACCCCCCAACATAGCCAAAAGTCACCACATCCTGTTGTCTCTACATTCTGAACTATTGTCAGATCTCCTAATGTCTGTCCCCACCCTCGTTCAGACCCTCATCTTCTTACCACCTGCCTGATTTCCTCGACTTCTGCTTGCCTCCTCTGCACACCTGCTAGAGAAATCTTCCAGTAACGGGGATCACATGGTGTCGCTTTCCTGTCTAATGCCTCCGAGGGCTTCCGTGCCTTGGCAAAGAAGCCCTGTGCCTGAACGTGGCTTTTCCACGGCCCCTCAGGACTGATGACCCTGCTAACTTCCAGCCTCTCGCTGCCCCTGTCCACCCATCCCTAGCAGCTGCCTGAGGGCCTCCCACCCATGTGTCTGAACTGCCCTCCTCTGCACCAGTCCTAGACTCCCAGGTGCCTTCACCACAGAACTTCCCACACTGGGACAGCTGTCTGTCTACCTGCCTGCCTCCCCCGCCAAGCTGTTCCTGGTTCCTTGGGTATCTTTGCCTGCCAGGACATAAACAGCACTCACGTCCTCGTGGTGAATGAGCAAAAAGGTGGGTAGAGGCAAGACAAACTTCTAAGAGTTCAGACTCTTCTTTTTACTTTTCCCTACTATATGACTGTTAAAGGCCTTTCAAAATGTTGCTAACATGGATCCCGCCCTCTGGATGTCTTTCTTGCCCATCTCTGCACCTGAAAGGGCCTATCCCCTAGAGCTGACCTCACATTCCACCCTAGCCATGACTGAGTCCCTCATTTTTTAGTGGGTGTGAATGTCTCCTCCCAGGATGCCCTGAGCACTGTCCATGCATTTACATAATGTCATCCCCACCAATGCTCTCTGCCTTGTATTATAGCACAGGATATGGAGTCAGGGGGTCCACAGATAGATTCTGGTTCTACCTCATATCAGCTGTGACCACAGGTGAGTCCCCAAACTCTCTAAGCCTCAGGCTCCCCATCTGTAAATTAGACATAATAATAGCTCCTGTTAAAATAATCGTAGCATATAATAGTAATAGTATATAACTCTAGTACATAATAATAAGAGTATCTACCTGTACTGCTGGAGATTAAGCATAATAATCCATGTAAAAATATCTAATTTGCAGTCAAAAGATTCAGCTCATCACTATCCTCCTCCTCCTGATCACCACCACTACCATCATCATCATCTCTCACAGAGCATGGGCTGTACCCAGGTCTTGCTTTTGCCTTTCTGTGTCCAAGGTCCTGCCTAACCCAGGTAGTGGCTTTGGGTACTTGTTTAATTAATTAATTAATTTATTTTATTTTTTTTTAAATATTTTTTATTTATTTCTAGGAGAGAGAGAGAGACAGCGTGAGCAGGGGAGGGTCAGAGAGAGAGGGAGTCACAGACTGAAACAGGCTCCAGGCTCTGAGCTGGCAGTCAGCACAGAGCCTGACGCGGGGCTCGAACCCACGAACCGTGAGATCATGACCTAAGAGAAAGTCGGACGCTTAACCAACTAAGCCACCCAGGCATCCCGGTACTTGTTTAATTTATTGTAGACTATCCTTATATCCCCATTGGCCTAGGGTTCTCATGTCTGTCGTGGTGATCCTGCAGTCCTCCCACTGAACCCGGGGCTTCCCCAGGCTCTTCTCTTGGCCCTGATCCAGATCTAGGAGTCCTCTGAGGCAATACCACGTTTCCTATTAACTCTGAGTCCCACCTACACTGCCGATCATTCATGCTGGGGAGGGTCTGCATTTAATGTCTCCAGCCTGCATCTCCTGCTGAGATCTTCCGGTTCCTGCGGCTGTCTCATCTGCCTCACAGAGAGGTACCCAGGCCTCCATCTCTCCTTCCCCTTCTCCACCAGGAGCTGTGCAGCTCTGAACTCTCTGCCCACGAGAACATGGGGGTGCCTTCTGTGTCCTTTTGTGGTCCTGAGGCCCTGCCTCTGCACTCGTGACCTCTGACTTTTAGATCTTAAAAGCATCCGATCTCCAACTCAATGGATTACCTATTGGAAAATCACCCCCCACCACCTTTTATGCTTCCTCCAGGCTCACAGAGTCTGGAAGCAGGGGAATGGCATTGCTCCAAATGCTAGCCTGTGGGTTCGGATTAGAGCTCACCAATGAGAGGCCCACTCACCACGTATGCAAGGGAAAAGACACAGTAGCTTTGATGTGGCTCTTTGGGAGTGCTGGTGAGTAGCCTGTGGGCTTTAGCACATGTGACATTTTGCAGTGACCCCCCAGCCATTTCCTCTGCACCTGCCTCAGTGTTAGTGCTGTGACCAGGGTCAACAGGATCTTCTGGTTAAAGACTCCCTGGAAGTTGGTGGCCAATCTGAGAGTACTCAGGGGCCTAGTCTGACCTCTGTGTCCCCGTCTCTTTCAAGAGTTTTGAATTCCTATCAAAACTGCTTCTAATTGAAACAACCTGCGATATTTCCATGTCAATTCCCTTCCTCCTCACAGACACAGCTTTTTACTAAAATAGGTTAAAATTAATTCTTCTTGAAGACCTCTTTTTATGTCACACATTCTAAGAACTTGTGAGGAGCATACTCAAAAGTATCAGGACTTTGAAATTCCACAAAGACTTCGCGAGCTTAGCTGATGGCCCAGAGAGGGTAAGGTGGAATCCTAGGCTCTTGCCCTCCTTCTCCTCCCAGCCCCTCACCTCTTTCTCCTCACTTCTCTAGTGGGAGACAGGATGGAGATTTGGAATGTAAGATGTCCATCTGACCCGGAAGAGGATGGGTGTGAAAGCAGCAACTGATGCCGAATACACAGTGTTTACACTCCAGGGTCTGTACTAGAGCTAAACAGGAATTATACAACTATATCATTGAATTCTTAAAACAACCCAATAACCATTGGCAATAATAACAGCAAATAGCCACGATGGACAAGGACGTGTTCTGGGTGAATAGTGTGCTAAGGGTTTAGCTACACTGTCACATTCGATTCTCCCAGCAACCTATGAAGTCGGTGCTGTCACTACACCTTTAAATAAATGTGGAAACCCAAGTACAGCAGGGTTAAGTAGCTCATCCCAGGCCCCACAGTTAGCTGTAAGTGAACGAATCAACATTCAGCCTAGGTCTACACTGCTCAGGCTCCTGATTGAAGCTTAGAGAAGGTGGGGTTGAAGCTTCTGGTCATGACCTCCAGCCATCTCACTGGCACTCAAATCCTAAAGATGCCAAGTTGTCCCGCTGATAGCACATGCTTCTGAGTTCCTCTCACGCATCCTGCCCTGGTCCTCTCCGCAGGACCACACTCTCCTCATGCTGTCCAAACGTGGCCCTCTGAAACTTCTGCCTTTGCCCCGCCCCGAGTGTCCCTAGGGGTAATTACATTAAAGTAATTTACCCCTTCTTGAAAAGAAAGATTGGATGTCCCCCACAAAACAATTTCCTTTAGAAAGAATCTGAGCAATCCAGGTTTGGGGCAGGTTGTCCCTGCTCCTGTCTCTTCCTGCCCTCTCTTCCTTTTGCCTTGGCCGCAGCTTCCCCTTCTGAAAGGCATCTGGTTCAGAGCCACTCCATCCACCCACTCTGCAAACCTTCCTCTGGAGCCAAGATTTCACCCAACTCAGAGCATCACTCAGTAATACCACATCACCCCCTACAAGCCTCTCCTCCCCTGCAGCTTCCGTTTTTCAGCTGTGCAAACAACTCCCTAACCCAGGGGGATGGTGCAAACCAGGGAGGTAGAGTTGCCACAGTATTCCAGTGCCAAGGGGGACTGTGCCTCCTTATCTCCACCAGTGCCCCCAAACCACCCCACACAGGCTTTCTGTTAAAACAGTATGTGCTTTGCACAAAGAGAGATCCACATCTCCTCTTCTAGCCAAGGAACATCTCTGAGTCTTCGGTGCCTCTGGATGTATGTAGGTAGCCTTGGGGAGGTCATTTCTGGTCAGATACTCATGCATCCCTATGCTTTGGGAAAGGGAGATGGCTATGGTGACAGAGGACAGGAGGGGAGGGAGGCAAGGCTGCAGCAGAGAGTGAGCTGCATGTGGATCCTTCTGCAGCCCCTCTGAGAGAGGGTACATGGATGACAATTAGCGTGCACACAGCCACACATGCACAAATTGCAGAACCATTATTTTGTAATTTCCATAACGAGGCCTTTGGAATAATAATCAAGCTGAAGGAAAAGGGAAGGAGAATAGCCCTGAGGGAGCTCAGGACTGCTTTTCAAGAGCCTCCCTCCCCTGCTCTCCACAAGCACTATCTTATATAAAAGGATGGTCTCTCGGAGGTGGGAAGCAGATTGAGGGTTCCCCTCACATGGAGTTTAGGGGCACAGCTTTTCAGAGCATTTGGTTTAATGCTCTGAATTAATTCCCACACAGGGAATGTGTGGTGGCAGTGGCAGGCAGAGGTGTCCTCACAAGGCACCAACTGGATGGAGGCATGGGTGCCCCTCTGAATAGAGGCATGGGACTTTGGATGGAAGTATGGGTCCCCACTGGACTGAAGTAGGGGATCCATCTGGATGAAGGCATGGCCCATAAGCAGGTTAGCATCATTCTGCAAACTCAGAGCTCTATGGTCAACTCATTTTCACCTTCTAGGTCATCACTGCCCAAACCCAAGAGAGGCACAATTCTCCAAGTATATGTTACAATGGGTAACCCTTTAGTGGTTGTTGGGTTTTTAAACTTATATCCACAACTCCCCAGGCACTTTTAGGGGCTAAGCATTGTGCTGTTAGACACTAGATGTTGGAGGTACCTGTTCACAAGTACTCTTATCCCAAGGTCCTTCTCTGGAAGGAGCTGTAAGTGAAAGAATCAACATTCAACCCAGGTCTGCATTGCTTGGGCACCTGATCAAAGCTTAGAGAAGGTGGAGGTTGCAGAAAACAAAGGAAAAGAGACCAGAGAAGAGAATCTGCCTGTCAAGATCCATGAGAAGGCCTCTGTCCAGAAAGCCAAGCATATAGAAGGTGCTAAGAAGTGCAGGTTGAATCTGAAGCCACACTAGGAGAAAGCAAAAAATTCTCTTGAATTTCAAGAGTCTTCTGTCACTGGAGTCTTTTAGGCCCAGCCCCTGCTACCATGGGCCTGAATTCTCCCTAAGAAAGATGCATGCCCAGATTTTTCTGGGCAGAGTACAACCCAGCTCCCAACTTCTCTCTGCATTAGACTGCCTCACACTTAAATAGGTGGTGCTTTTTTTGTCCTTGGCCATCAGCACACTGGCCTTACAGATTGCTATTTCAGAAGACACCTCCATTCTGCAAGCTAGCTGTGGCCAAGGAAGGTACTGGCTTTGCACAAGCCAGAGTGTGCAAATGAATGGACAAAGCGGCTGGCCCAGGCTTCCATCTATGTGCACCCTATAGATGTAGGAGCTGGAGCCGGGGAGCTAGGCTCAGGTGAATTGCCCATCCAGCTTCCCTCCCTCCAGGAAATAGGATTCCAGGACATCTTCCCAGAAGAACCCATGCCTCTCCTCTGTTCAGAGCATGTCAGTTTCTTCTCCTACTCCTTTCCTTCCTCTTCCCCACACTGAGTCCCGAGGATGAACTTGTCTTGAGGACCGCCAGCCTTCTCATATGGCGCCTTTAAGAGTCTGGCTTCTTACCCCATCAAACCCACACTAGGCAGAGACTTGGGGAGGCGGGGCAGATGCAGGAACCAAACTGATTGCTCCGACTCTAATCCATGATCTGCTGTTGACTGCTTTTCAAAGATGCTTGGGATTCAGTTCAGTGGGCTGGACAAGATAAGCTCTGCACCCTCCCTGGAAGCTGAGACATGTTCCAAAGGGTCCTGAGCCCACTTTCCCCTTTTCTCCCTTTCCTTCTGTGGTACCTTTGGCAAAGCACATGCTGGAATCTACTTCTCTCCCTTTTTTCATTTTTCTTAAATACCTTTACGGAGGGATAATTAACATACTATAAAACTAATTGTAAGTGTACAGTGTGAAGATGTTTAGTAAATTTATAGAGTTGTGCAGCCATCATCACAATCCAATTTTAGAACACTTCCATCACTCCCAAAAGTTCCTTCATGCCCATTTGGTGCCAATAACTGCTCCCACCCCCAACCCCAGGCAACCACGCATTTGCTTCCTGTTTTTACCAATTTGTTTTTTCTGGATATTTCATGCACTCAATCTATATTTTCTTTGCATCTGGATTCTTTCATTTAACTCAATGTTTTTGAGTTTCATCTATATTGTAGTGTGTATCAGTACTTCATTCCTTTTTATTGAGGAATAATGTTCCATCGTATGGACATACCACATTTTATTTATCCACTCACCAGTTAACAGACATATGTATTATTTTCACTTTTTGGCCAGTATGGAGAATGGTCCTGTGAACATCTGCATGCAAGCTGTTGTATGGACACATGTTTTCATTTTCTGGTGTAGAAAACCAGGAGTGGAATTGCAGGGTCATATCGTTAATTGAGGTGTAACTTAAGACACTGCCAAATTGTTTTCCAAAGTGGCTGTGCAACTGTAAGTTCCCAGTAGTGTATCAGTGTTCCATTCTTTAAATTTAAAATTATAACCATCCTGGTGGGTGTGCAGTAGTATCTTACTGTGTTTTTTATTTGCATTTCCTTGTTGATGATGCCAAGCCTTTCTTCATGTGTGTATCAGCCATTTATATGTCTTCTTTACCAAAATACCTATTCAAAACTTCTGCTTATTTTTTAAATTGAATTGTTTGACTAATTATTGAATTTTAAGGATTCTCTATATTCTGAATATGAGTCTCTTATCAGATTTGTGAGGTACAAATATTTTCTCTCATATCTGTGCTAAGTCTCCTGACTTTCTTAATGGTACCTTCTGAAGAGCAAGGCTTTTAATTTCCAGTAAGTCCAATCTATCAATCTTCTCTCTTATTTATTGTCCTTTTGGAGTCATATCTAAGAAGTTTTCTTTACAAGGTCACAATTTTTTTTTTTCTGAGAAGTTTTATAGTTTTGGTTTTTGCATTCAGGTCTATGACCATTTTTGAATTAGTATTGGCAGGTGGTATGCGGGAAGGGTCTGCTTGTCTTCCACATGGAGCTCCAGTTGCCTCACTGCTCTCTCTTCCTTCTAAATGGATGCCAGGAACCATCTAAGGATGCCAGGAACCATTTTATGGGACAGTTTCCCACCACCAACAGAACTCTGACCATCCCTTCATCCCCAGGGACTTCAAATGGGAGAAGGGTAGCCAGTACTTACAAGGTGCTGAGAAGAAAGGTGTGGGTGCCTCACCATGGCAGCCCCTGGCGGAGTACAGAGCATATCTCCCCACTCTTAGAGGCTGCTGCCCACCATTTCACAGCCAGGCAAAGAATAGTGAAGGAGAACGGTGAGGGTGGGGTGGGGAGGCTGGAGAAGAGCCTCCCCTTCATCCCACAGAGGGGATGAGAGGAGCCGTGGATGATGCCATGTAAGCCACTACACCCCCTTATTAGCCAAGGCCCCATTCTTGGCTAACAGAAAGCCCATCATGCCCTAGCTATTGGCAGCTAGTGTCAGGAAGCAGGAAAAAGAAACATTCCATCACGTCTGGATACCTCATGGATCCATGTGAGCATCAGATAAACTGATTTCCTCTTGGGGACTTGGGCTGCACGCTGACAGAGATGGGAAAATGGGGCGGGGGGGAGGACTGTGATTTGAGAGCTGGATGCAGACAACTCAGCAGCAGGCCTGCTCATCAGAAAGCTCCTGGAATGCAGGCTATCGATTCTCCGGCAATCTAGCCCTGCACGGACAAAAGGAAAATGCCAGCGGTCTCTCTGGCATTCTGAATGTCTGAATTCCCAGACGGGCAAGGCTGCCAGGAGCTGCCAAGGTTTCCTCTGCCACCAGGAAGGCCCCGGCGACAGGTGGGGGATGAACTGAAGGTGTGGGGGCTGCCCTGCCAGGAAGTGTGGGGTCAGGGGGTGGGACACCTCAAGCGTCAGAGCACCAGGCTCCTGCACCCAGCACCTAGTGTTTCTTCCTTCAGAGACCACCACATGCTCCCAGGAATGCTTCCTAACCTGGTGAGCACCCACTGCTCCCACCAGACTCTAGGCAGCTTTTAAAAGAAAAGAGCACAATGCATTTTGGCAAATGCATTTCAGCCACGGCTCTTTTTGAGCAGATGCATTAGGTGTAGTGGGCTCTCCTTCCTGGCCTCTCCTTCCTAACTCCACAGGGCTCCACCACTGCCTTGCTTGACCCTTCCGACACTCATATGGCCTGTACCTAGAGGTCACATGTAGTAGGGAGAAGGGAGAGTTTCCCATCATAGAAGAATTAGAAAGAGCCCTGGTAATGACCTGCCATCATCCCTACATGTTCAGGTGGGAAAACTGAGGCACAGAGCGGAAGTAACTGGCCCAAGCCCAGGGCAGAGGAGCCTGAACCAGGCCTAGATGAGTGCCACTGCTCCTGGGCTAGTGACCAGCACCTTCTCAGGTGGGAAATGCATCACTGGGTTTCAATAATGAAGTGATTCAAGATCTAATTAAAACTGTTTTGTTCAGTGGCAGATGGATAAGAATATTCCTAAAAGCAGGGCCTGTTTTTCACTTATTCAATTAAACCCCAGAGTACTAAGTAAAAATTCAAGGAATAGAATTAACTCTAGAAAAAAATCATGCAATGGTTTTGCATATGAAATCTGGGCCTATAAAGTCTGGAAAGAAAAAACCGAAAGCCTACAGAAATTCCTAAATTTGCATTTGTTCAATTATTCACTCATTAATTCAGCATATTTCTATTGATTGAAATGCATCAAGCATACTTAAATCTATGAGCTCATGATGATACTTAAAATAAAATCCTCATTGGTCAACTTTGGAGGATGTAGGAACCAAAATGTTACCTTGAAATCTAACACAAGAAAGAATCAAGTGTTTTTCTGCCTTTCCTATGTTAACTATATCTCAGGGTAATCAAATAACTAATGACGGTAAGCTTCTTATAAAAGTATTCCAGCTAATATATGCAGAAGTAATGACAGAATTAGAATGTTAACATTTTGTAACCTGAAATTAAATACAGAAACCAGACAATAAGAATCAATACCTCTAACATCACAGAGGGACGGCCAGACACAATGTGCCTCCTGATGGAGGAATATGAGCCTGCACTATTATTTCCAAAGGAATAAACTTAAATGTAATCAAGCCTCTTACTTCCAATTTGCAGGAAATGCAGGGGACAGAGGAACATGTTAAGCAACACCACTGGAATGCAATTAGCAAACCTAGGCTATGGGATACTCTGCCGGACCTACTTTCTTCAACAAATAGATTTCAAGAAAAAAAACAAGAAAGTTGCAGAGAGAGAGAGCTATAGATTAACAGAGACTGAAAAGGCAGAATAAATCAATTGTAATTTAAAGGTCTTTTTTAGAGCCTACTTCAAACAAACTTTTAAAAAAAAGCACAACATTCAGGGAATTCTGACAACTCACTGGATATTTAATGACATTAAGGGAATACTATAAATTAAGTGATAATGGCATTGTACTTACTTTTTCCAAAGAGCCCTTATCTTTGAGATATACACTGAAATATTTACAGATGAAGTGATATGATAACCAGGATCTGTTTCAACATAGTGGGACAGATGGAAATAGACTGGCCTTTGGTTGATAAATTGTTGAAGCTGAGTGATAGGTAGAAGTGGGTTCATTATACTATTCTCTCTGCTTCTGTACGTGCTTGAAATTTTCCATTTTAAATATGTTAAAAATATATTTTTGAGTTCATATGAGGTGGCAGGTGCAGAGGATTCAATGATTAAGTAGACAAAGAATAAAACTACTCTCATAGGGCCCATGGGTCTTCCACTCTAGCAGGGAGGGAAGGAGAGGTGGAGACAGACAATAAATTAAAGCACAAGAAATTTTCATATATTGATAAATGCCTTGACAACAATAGAACAGGGAAAACGAGGGGAAAGGAATGAGGGGTGGAGAGTGCTTTAGACTTTAAGGTCAGAGCCAACCACACAAAAGATCTAGACAGAGGGAGTAGCAAAAGCAAAGGCTTCAGGCAGGAATGACCTTAGGGGGATATGGAACAGCATACAGGGTAGTGTGGCTACAACTGGGTGAGCCTGGACAGAGTAGAAAATGACATATCAGAGGGCAGAGTGAGGGCTGGTCAAATATGGCTGTTATGAAATGGATTTTATAAGAGGAAAAACTATGGCAGACTGGGCTTGGCCCTACAGTGGAGACAGAACAAAGCAGAGGCAGGAACATATTTTCAGGAAGGGCCAATGGAGCTTAGTGGACTGGAAGCAGGGCTGGGAAAGATACTGAGGAAAGGAATCAGGAATAACCTAACTTTTCTTGATTCAACACCTGGACCTGTGACAGTGCCATTTACTGAGATGCTAAAGAGTGGGAAGCAATCAATGTGAAGGAGAAAATCAAGAGTTTGGGGTGGGATGCATTGAGTTTGAAAAGCTTATTAGCCATCCTGGGGGAGATGTCAAGCCAGCAGGTGAATATATGACTCTTGAGCTCAGGTCTTGGCTGGAGATGTAAATTCTGCAGTCATTAGCATATAGATGGTATTTAGAGCTATGAGCTTTTTCATGCATTACCAAAATAAAGCACTAAGAGGAGCACCACTCTCCTTTCTGAAGGCTCCCTGAACCTCAAGTGAAATGGTGTTGGAAACAGAAAGAGGTGTCAAACTGCTTTAAACTGTCAACCCCCAGGGTCTAGAATGTAAGACTGAACATCCTGGTCCAGCACATTATCTTGTCATATAACTGCAGCTGCCCTTCATGTATTCTTGGAAGAAGCCACATGAGTCCTTCCCCCATCTCAGCTTATTCTAGCACTACCATCTTTAAAGACTCTTTTAAAAAGTCCTTCTAATCTCATCAAGGCTTCCTGTCCTTCAGACTAGCCGGAAACAATCTTTCACTCCTCTCCGTATCTGCCTTCCTTCGAGATCTTACTGCTCTTAGCCTAGCGGTGTGGTTATGTGGGCACAGTCCCTCGTGGTGAGACTGTGGTGATGTCCCCAGGAGGAGACATCACCTCAGTCTCACCTTTGTAACCCAGAACAAACAGGATGGATGTTTGGAACCTGCTTCTCCTCACCACTATCACACTATCAAGGAAATACACTTAATTGCTAAAGAAGGTTTACAAGACTTGTGGCAAGGCAGAGCCAGAGCAGGTCAGCAAAGGAGGGTTGGGGGAGGGGGCGGTCAGGACTCCTTAGCCTTTAAGAAAGATCCTATGCAAGGATCTGTGAGGTCCTCGCTGACCCCAAAAAGCCTCCAGGTGTGAGAGGAGAGAGAAAACACAGACCAGATATACCAGTTGGCCCAACTGGTGACACTTACACAGCAGTATAATGAATGCTTATCCATGTGCACTATTTTTTACTATGTGCAGAAGAGAGCCTACAGTCTGACGTTCCTTTTCATCTACGCATCTAAGGTACAGGACTCCCTCTTCCACACCCCATGTCTCCCTCCAATCTTGTTATCCGTCAAGCAGCTCTTAACCTGTACTTTAGGACTGTAAAATAATGCAAACATGTGTCTAAAACTGTAGCGTTGGGGAGTTAAGTAGAATATAAAAAGAATATATTATAAAATTATTTTTGAATAAATTATTCAATTGTTTGTGTATAATTTCTTCCTTGGTTACTATCTCTACCCATCCCATCCCAATACTCCTCACAATAGATAAGCTAATGACCTGGGCTGATGCAAAGAGAAAGGTCACCTTGCAGTGGCCTTGTCAGTCCCTTCCTTACCTCCCTGTGCCTGGGACTCCTTCTAAAACCCTAGGGCTCAGTCTCCCAGTGGCCTGGCCAGTTCTACTGCCAATAATGCTGGGGAGTAAGTAAGCCCAGAAACACCTGGCTTTCTACCTCTGACATGATCAAAGATCAAAGCCGCACTGATCTGTGGGATAGGTCGGGTGGATCCTGGGGTTCTTGGCATTGTCTCCCTTAAATGCTGCCCAAGAAAGGAATGTGGGCAGCCCTCCATGTCAGATCAGTCAGGAGTGAAAATCGGAAAACCCCACAGGCTGAGTCTCCTTCCATAATCTAGGTCAGCTTGATGGACTGTTGTAGGCACACCAGTGTGCAAGGTTTACTCTGGGAGGCATACTTCTATACACCTGGTTAGATCATGTGGCTCCTGACCCACACAGCATCACAACTCATGGACAGAAGTCCGGCTCCAGGACTGTGCTTTCATTCACATTGTTTGAAATTGGCAACATTCACATTTTACAATATTTCTTTCATAGTTGAACTAATTTAGGAAATGCTGCATAACACATCCCCCTCCAACAGATTCAGATGATATGTTCTAAGAAAGGCTCTAAAAAGTCCCCTAATAAAGAAATCTATTTGTGTTTGATTTAGTATTCCTCAGTCATTCAGCCACACAACCACTGTGTCTCTCATTTGTATGCTAACACACTTGGGGAAACACTATTCAACACTTCCATGATGAAACCATTTTTACTTTTGGAAGTATCTCATGTCAGAGTGACCCAAGGAAATGTCAAAATCTTTAATAAGGTCACCAAAGTTCTGTTTCAGAGCAAGAACTAGAGGCTCAGAGTGGTTCACAGTGAGTGACATAGGATTACATAGCTGGTTACAGTGGAACTAACCAAAGGACCCAGATCTCCAGAAACCAGGCCAGGGAGTGGGCTCCGGGAGGACATGTGTGAGCAAATACATGAGGCTGAAGCCCACAGAACCCACCCTTGGTTTCAATCTCACCTGGCAAGGCCTTACTCCGTTCTGAGGCCTGCTCAGAAGCATGGCCATGGCCATATGGCTTTCCTCTTCAGATGACCCAGCACAGGACAGCCACCATTGGCCTGTACTGCTGCTGGAGGTCCTGCTGTAAACTGTCTTCCCTTGGGTTCTATCTAGATGATTCTTCACTAACTCACAAAAGGCAGGCAGTCTGACAGAGAAGCAGCAGAGAGCTCTTAGAGACCCTCTGCTCAGAACCTGCAAAACTGGCGACCCAGAAGAGGGTTTGGCTTGGCCCAACTTAGAGGCTTTGTTTTATTTTTGATTGAGGTGAATGTCTTAAGAGAGTGCACTATCAAAATTAACTCAAATGAATGAAACATCTAAACCTAAGAGCCACAACTATTAAACTCTTAAGAAGAAAACATAGATATAAACCTTTATGGTCTTTGATTTTGGTAGTGGTTTCTTAGATACGACACCAAAAGCAAAAGCAACAGAAAGAAATAATATGTAAATTGGATTTCATGAAAATTAAATGCTTTGAGGGGCACGTAGATTGCTCAGTCTGTGAAATGTCTGACTTCAGCTCAGGTCATGATCTCATGGTCAGTGGGTTTGAGCCCCACATCTGGCTCTGTGCTGACAGCTCAGAGCTTGGAGCCTGCTTCAGATTCTGTGGTTCCTTCTCTCTCTGCCCCTTCCCTGCTCATGCTTTGTCTCTCTCTGTCTCTCAAGAATAAATATTTTAAAAAATTGTTTTAACTTAAAAAAATATTAAATGCTTTGAGCTCCAAATGATACTAGCAACAAAGTGAAAAGTCAAAACACAGAGAGGAATAAAAGAGTTGCAGATCATATATTTGAAAAGGGAACAGTATCTAGAATATATAAAGAGCTCTTAAAAACTCAACAATAAAAAGACAAATTTAAAAATCAGCAAAAAAAGTCAGAGACATCTCTCTGAAAATGTATTAGTAGTCCCAATAAGCACACGAAAAGATTCTCTATCACATTAGCCATTAAAGAAATGCGATTTATTTATTTAAAAAGTTTACTTATTTATTTTGAGAGAGAGAGAGAGAGAGAGAGAGAGAGAGAGCGCAAGAGCACGAGCAAGTAGGAGAGGGGAAGAGAGAGGATCCCAAGCAGGCTGTCAGCACGGAGCCCAACACAGGGCTTGAACCCATAAACTGTGAGATCAGGACCTGAGCCAAACTCAAGAGTTGGACTCTTAACTGATTGAGCCACCCAGGCACCATTAAAGAAATGCAATTTAAAATAGGGGTGCCTGCCTCCTACACTGTTGGTGGGAATGTAAACTGGTACAGCCCCTCTGGAAAACAGTGTGGAGGTTCCTCAGGAAACTAACAATAGAACTCCCCTAGGACCCAGCAATAGCACTGCTAGGAATTTACCCAAGGGATACAGAAATGCTGATGCATAGGAGCACATGGACCCCAATGTTCATAGCAGCACTCTCCACAATAGCTAAAACATGGAAAGAGCCTAAGTGTCCATCAACAGATGAATGGATCAAGAAGATGTGGTTTATCTATACCATGGAATACTACATGGCAATGAGAAAGAATGAAATCTGGCCATGTGTAGCAACATGGATGGACCTTGAGGGTGTTATGCTGAGCGAAATAAGTCAGGCAGAGAAGGACAAATATCATATGTTTGCACGTATAGGAGGATTAGGAGGAACTTGACGGAGGACCAAGGGGGAGAAGAAGGGGGGAAATGGTGGGGGAAAGGGAGAGAGGCAAACCATGAGAGACTCTTGAATGCTGACAAAAACTGAGGACTGATGGATGTGGGGGGGAGGGGGGGAGGGGCATGGAGGAGGGCACTTTGGGGATGAGCAGTGAGTGTTATGTGGAAACTAATTTGACAATAAACTATTTGTAAAAAAAAAAATATGTTAAGAAAACATCAAAAAAAAATAATAATATTTTTAAATGATTAAATGAGAAATTCCATGTAATGTTTAGTTTATCATAATAAAAATGCCTTAAAAAAATAAAATAAAATAAAATAGGGGTGCCTGGATGGCTCAGTTAGTTAAGCATCTAACTTTGGCTCAGGTCATGATCTCACGCTTTGTGAGCTCAAACCCCACGTTGGGCTCTGTGCTGACAACTCAGAGCCTAGAGTCTGCCTTGGATTCTGTCTCCCTCTCTCTCTGCCCCTCCCCTGCTCATGCTCTGTCTCTGTGTCTCTTTCTCAAAAATAAACAAACATAAAAAAATTTAAACTCAAGAGTACCACTTCATACCCACTAGGACAGCTATAATCAAAAAGATGAACAATAACAAGTATTGGAGAGGATGTTGAGACACTGGAATCCTCATACATTGCTGGTAGGAATAAAAAATGGCCCCCCCACTTTGGAAAACAGTTTTGCAGTTCTTCAAAAAGTTAAGCATAGAGCTAGCATATGATCTAGAATTTCCAATACTAAACCCAAGAGAATTGAAAATATATATCCATGTGAAAACACATACACAAATGCTTATTGTTATTCAAAAGGACTAAAAAGTAGTCATTTCCATGTCTATGAAAATAAACAAAATGTGGCATATGTACTCAATGGAATATTAATCAGCTATAAAAAGTAATAAAGTACAGATACATGCTATCATGCAGATGGGCCTTGACAACATTACACAAAGTGAGAGAAGCTAGTTACAAAAGACCACACATTATATCATTCCATTTATATGAAATGTCCAGAATGGGTAAATACATAGAGACAGAAAGTAGATTAGCAGTTGCCAGGGGCTGAGGGGGAGGAGGAAATGGTGAGAGTCTACTAATGGGTATGAATTTCTTCTTGAGGTGCTGAAAATGTTCTGAAATAAGATAGTGGTGATGACTGCACAAATTTGTGAATATACTAAAAAGCACTTTTAAAAGGTTTTGGTATGTGAAATATAGAGGAGGGAGGGGAGGGGAGAGGTGGGAAGGGGAGGAATGTGCATGCACACTAACACTTCCATCCTTCCCCATTGCCTTGCTCCTCGCTTGGTTCCCATAAGCACTGCATCTGAGCACTGTGGCCAGGAGTGATTCTCACCTTATGTACGAGCACACCGGGGCCCAAACACACCACAGACGTGACCAAGGTCACACATTAGCAGTGGCACAGCTGGAACCAGGACCCGGATCCCCATTCCTCAGGGCCCTGAAGAGCCTATGCAGCTTCTTTAGGAATTTAAGACTTTGGACTATCTACATTATCACCACCATCACCTACTCCCATTAGGAAGCAAAGCTCCATCATTCCTAAAACCAGTTAAAGCCCCGTGCTCATGCAACAGACACTGACAGAGAAGCCAGGAGGCTCAGCAACTTTTGCTCCCAAATTTCTCATGGGGTGCAAGCCACTGCCTGTGCCACACTTTCTCCTCCCTGATTACCCTCCTCCTTTATTCTCTGCTCTGTCCTCTTCCTCTCTCTTCTACTCTCCCCCCTTTTGAGTTGTTTCAAGCAGGTGGGAGTTTACTCTCCAGTAAAAGCAATTCAGGAGCCCTCCCTATAATGGGGTGAGCTGCCAGGGACCAGGCCTACAGGAGAAAAGTGACCCATGTCATAATATTCCAGATAACGCGGTACTTCAAGCACTGTCAGTGACACCTGAATTCTAAATGTCAGTTTAGTCGCTGTGAAGCAGTAAATGATTGTGTTCACTCAGAGCAGACTCTTTCTGTAATAAAATTGCTCCTACCTCACAAGTAAACCTTGTCGAGAAGCTGAACATACAATCCCTAGTTTTATCACGGAACAGAATTTGGACAGAAGGATCTGCTACATCACAGGGACCAAGCTGAAACACTGTGCATAGGTGGTTCATGAGACATATTTGCTAATATGATTATTTGATAATAGCCACAAGGATCATTTTCATGAATATGAGTGAGGAGTCAAGTTTAAAAACAAATTGCTTCTCCCATACCACCTCCCCCAAACTGGATTCTGAGGAGAAAAGCTTCCTGTGGCCAAAGAGTTGAGGAAAAGATAAATACTAAATACCCCTACTGGAGTCTTAAGGAGCACACTGGGATACAGAGAGGTCTGTGGAGTACTGCAGAAGAACTACCCTCCTGACACAGCACACACACACACACACACACACACACACACACACACACACACACACATCCCATATAGTTCTGGCCACAGACCTCTGTTTACAGACCCCCTGTGTCAGCTGAAGGAGCTAGGGCTCTATGGTGTGTAGGTAGGAGATGCTATGGCTGAGCCAAGGTACACGGTGGTGGGGGCAGGGGCGGGCAGCCCTCGGTGAAGGAGCAGGCTGAGCTTCTGATGCTGGGGATGGTTAAACAGCAGTGGCAAGTAAGGTGTTTGATAGGCTCTGGGCTGATACACAAAGGTGGGATGAGGAGGGTGGTGGGAGGACCCTCCGGACTGTGAACCACCATGTGCCCCCCCCCCAGGAGGATTATATGGGAAGAGGGCCAGAGATGCTGCCCAAACTGTTTATATAGCAGCAAGAGAGCCACACTTAGGAGATCCACATTGGTGGGGAAAGCAGGCTAACAAGGAAGTCGCTGGTGTGGCCTCCCCAGGGCCTGCAGTGGCTCACTGGCAGCAGAACAGGGAGAAGGGAAGGGAGGAGGGCAGAGCTCACTGGCCAGTCGGGCAGGCTACCGTTCCCATTCACAGCACTCAGCACGGCCTGGCAGGGGACGGGCTGGACACCAGTGCCGAGACAATGACACTCCATTCACCTATGCAACCACGCTCATCAAGACAAATGGAGAACAGAGGAATGAGGGAGACAACGAGGCACACAGAACCCCACAGCCCAAACCCAGATGCACAGGGCTCCAGCGCTCAGTTCAGTATAGCCTTCTCCAGCCTCTGATGTGGCTGCTTCATTCCCCTCTTGCCCCATCTGTGCCCATCCATCATCCGCCTGACCCACTGCTCCCGGGGCTGGGGTGCACCCCTCCATGAGTCTCACCTCACCCCAGAGAATCGGTACCAGCTTTGGAGGTGCTGCCTCCGGGGCGAATTCCCAATGTCGCGGTATCTGATTGCTCTCTACAGCTGATCAAATGTGATTTTCCAGTTGAGAGAGAAAAATAAACTCACTAAAAGAAGGGAGCTCAAATGAAGCTAATGTAAAAGACAAAGCCAGAACACAGAACCTGAATGGGTGGGGCTCAGCCCTGCAGCCTAGGTTGTCTGGTGCTTTCAATAAAGGCAACCAAGGACAGGATTTTGTTTATATCCTACAGATATATGCATGCATATATATACAGCATATGTGTATATACAGACGTATGCATACATACAACATAAGTGCACATTTATCAGGGAATCTGATTTTGAGATTGGAAAATGTGCCAGAAAACCTGCAAGGGACAAACAGTGCCCAAATCCATGTCAGCTGGGGGACAGAACCCCTCTGAAAAGCTGGACAGGGAGCCTGGAGAGAAGGCAGGACAGGGGAGGGTACCTGCAAGTATCACAGAAGGAACACAACACAGATGGGTCCTTCATGGGCCCAGAAGGGCGGTTTGAAAATGTGTGGGGCTAGGGGGTTGGGGGATGTGATAACCCCACTGTTAGGGCACATAAGAAACTCCTCAGAGGACAAAGGAATAATAGAGAGGGAAGAAAGGGAGAAAAGAAGAATAGGGTGTGGTCCCTAAAACAGGATGCAGAATGAACCCATTGGTCTCAGCGCTGGATGATGACGGCTTGTGAGGCTCCCATAGAGCCTGCTTTCCATCCCTTTCACCTGCCCCCAGGTCCTCTGGCCTGTAATCTCTTGCTTTTTGACCTCCTCTCCTATAAGCCTTCCTTGCTTAGGGATTTCTCACAGAAAAGACACTCTCCAAAGATACTCTGGGCTGCATGTGGCATGTGGAGCCCATCTGTGTAAACAGGATGCCTCCGAGCCTGCACTGGCTCCTTTTCCAGTCCCTGCCTCACCTGCTCCTATGATCTGAGGCATCAAGAAGGATGTGGCCCTGCTGTGTTGCAGGGGGAGAGGGGAGTCCTAATGATTTCTCCAAAGTACCAAGTAAAGATTTTAATCAGAGGTTACTGAGCAGGTCCTAAGGGATTTCTTGGTCTGCCCACTCTGCTTAAGTGAATGTCCTTCTCCCAGACCACATGGATGGATGGTACTGAGCAGAGCTGAGGAGAAGCAGGCCACCCTGAATCTGCACTTGGAAAGGAATCTCCTCTCAGCGGGCAGCCCTTGGGGCTCCTGCCTTCTATCCCCTCCCATACTCCTCAGGCTCCCTGCTTGCAAGTCGGCCCCGCCCTCAGAGCTGAGCCCCCCACCATACAGCCTCCACCCCTCTCCACCATCTGTCTTTGCGGGCTCCAAGAAACCCCAAGCATCTCCGTGTGGCAAATGCATTTGGAAGCATGAAATCTGATGGAAATCTAATGAGACCAGAGTAGAATAGAAAGACAGAATTTAACTTCTTTCTCCCAGTTCTGGATTTGATGCTGCCATCTCATGTCTGCCTTGTTGCGGCCCTGCCTTTGCTCAGGAGAGCCCCAGGGCACAGTCAGCACACCTGAGTTTAGTCTCCACACCAGCTCTGACCCTTATGGGGAAATCTGCTGCCTCCTGGGTAAAAACACAGAGCATCATATCAGCTCCACCCATGACAGGCCCTTCCAGAGGCTGGAGAGAGTTCAAGTGCCCACTGAGGAGAATGCATTCTGGGAAGAGCCTAGCGGGGCTGCTCCGTCTAAAAGGAGGACAAGTGTGGTTAAGAGTCCACAGAGTGTCTAGAGCCTGGGAGGCAGAGTGGCCTGAGGAGTCAGCGGGCCCACAAGGAGCGCCGGCGAGCAGGAAGGAGCCTCACCCCTCCTACGAGGGTGGTGGGCACCCACCCTATAGAAGCTTTGGAGGCAGAAGGACCCAGCCCTGCAGGGAGCAGCCCGACGCTCAACAGTGATGTACAGGTTCTCTGGTTCCATGGCCACTGGCACTACTGGACTGGGCTCAGAAGTAGACACAGCTCCTTCTCTGGGGAATTAGTCTGACAGGCAGGCTACTAAGGCTAGGACAGGGGAGAGAGAAAAGCTGTGGGCCAGGCCATAGGGGGGGATGAGGGAGAACCCCAAGTGGAAGAACTCCTTGGAAGTACTGTATTTATCCTATCTCCCTATCCTCTGGGCCACAGGACAGGAAGGTACACGAATGAGGACAGAGAGAAACTCCCTACAAGCAGAGAAGAATGAGCCCCATTCTCAGACCTGGGCTGGGGAAGCCTCAGCAGAGAAATGACAGCAGCCAACCTGATGGCACCTGCCAAGTGTCAGGCTGGGGCCGGTCCTGACTGCATGGGCCTGTCCATCCTCAGAGCTGGGCTCTGGCACTTGCTAACTGAGTGGTCATCACGGGCAAGTCCCAGTCACTCAATCTCCTTGTAAAGATGTGTGCTCATCTTTAAAAAATGGGAATCATGGTTATCAGTTCCATATGGCTGCTTCAGAAACAACCAGGCAGCACTTAGCATAGGGCCTGGCTCACGGGACAGCTCACTAGATGTGAGCCAGCATTATGATCGAGTCTTTCCTAAATATGTACCCCAAAAGGCAGACGAGATGTAGGTACAATATGTTCTTTGAAGAGTTATGCATAGTCATTTTATGAAAAGCAGATTCAAACCAAATGTCCAATATTACGGAAATTGTTTTGTATGTGATATTATACCCAAAGGTAGACAGCCAAATGGACAGCCATTAAAAATAAGGTTCATGATTTTTTAAATCAAAATGCTTAGACTAGATTGTTAGGCACAAAATGCTAATGAACTAGAAAAAGAGGCTACAAGTCAAAGTAAACATACCAAAATATTAACAGAATTTTGGGTAATATTTTGCCTACTTCTTTATTATGTTTAGCTTCTTAAATTTCTGACAGTAGGCATCTGTTAATTCCATATTTAAAAATCTTAATTTACTTGAATGAAAATAAGAAAAACTGAGAGCCAGAGAAATATTATGTAGGATGTAAGGAGCTATAAGGCCATGGGAAGCATAAGGACAAATGGACGCTTTTGGAAGGAAGCATCTCTAAAATCAGGCAAAACATGCAGAAAGGAGAAGATAAGCCCATGCAGAGAAGAAGAAAATTGAATCTATAATAAATTTGAGTTTATAAGGAATAAATATGCAGTGTTTGTGGAAATTGGTTGCATCTGGAAAAAAGAACGATAAATATGTATACGATGTAAATCTTTTATGATAAATCTGTGAAGATCTGACGAGCTAACATCACACTAGCTGGTGCTGTGCAAAGTCCAAGGCTCCCTGCAGATGATCAGGGTGCTTGCTGAGACAATGGCGAGTTCAGCTGGCCATGCTCTGAGATACTCACCTTCCTTCACCTGCGTATGATGCTCTGATGCCGTCCAGGGCAGAGGAGAGCAAATGCTCAGCTTATAGTACTCCCATCTGGAGACTTCCTAGCATCTGCCCAGAAAGGTGTCCCAGAAGGACCATCCTGCTCCAGTTCCAAGTCAAGCCCCCCCTCCTCTGGAACAGACCCAGGATTTAAGGGCTGAAATGGAAAGGAAATGATAATTTACTAGGAATGAATTTTGTGCTAGGTGCTGTGCAGAGAACTAGATGCCCAGCAGGGAGTGGGACAGGTTTGATCTCCTGGAGGTTAGAGTAACGTCAACATACCCTGTGCGGGGTCAGACCCAGAGCAGGTGCCTCGTGCCTTGAATGAAAGAGTGGGATAACATAAAAAATATCTTATTCACTGTTTAGTGAGAAACAGAGTGTTTCTTCAGAGAAACAGAATCAACAGGCTGAGTGTGGTTGCATGTATGTGAGAGTCTGTGTGTGAGAAAAAGAAAGAGACAGGGGGGAGAAGAGAGAGGGAGAGAGATTTTAAGAATTTGGCTCATGCAATTACAGAGTGACAAATCCAGAATCTGGAAGATAGATCAGTAGGCTAAAGGCCCAGGGAAGTGTTGTAGCTCAAGTAGAGAAGAGGTCTGCGGGCATAACCCCCTCTTCCTTGAGGGATGTCAGTATTAAAAAGTATATATACATATATTAAGCTCTTCAACTGACTGGATGCAGCCCACCCATGTTAAAGAGGGTAACTGCTTTATACAAAGTCTACTGCTTCAAATGTTAATCTCATTTAAAAAACTACCTTCACAGAAATATTTAGA
Organism: Hyaena hyaena; assembly: GCF_003009895.1. NCBI lineage: Eukaryota > Metazoa > Chordata > Mammalia > Carnivora > Hyaenidae > Hyaena > Hyaena hyaena. The sequence goes on from NW_024081206.1 coordinate 1,245,079, forward strand.
ATAATGTTTGACAAAACACACAGATACTGTGGCCTAACCAAGTTGATGTAATAAATTAGCCATCACACCAACCTTATACTTTTACAAATGAGAAAAAAGAAAGAAAAGAAACATGCTATTCCTTGGAGACGACAGAACTTGTCTACAGAGTTGGCAGATTCTAAACTCAAATTCAACTGTCTGTCTAAGATTTCTCTCTTACACTTTTTACTTCTTAAATAAAAAGCATTTTTTTCTTTTTTTCTTTCTCTAACCAGCCCTTCCCTCCAACCAAGAAGTCCAATTTCTAGACTTTATTCAAATTCAGAGACGAGCTATCATCCTGATAAATTTTCTAGATTCTCCAAATATTCCATCAACACACAACAGAGATGCATGTGTTTTGTCATTGGGCCCATTCCATGAGTCTAGTTCAGCCTCGTAATACCCGCAATCTTTTTACATAACCCCAATCTGATGTCTGCTGTGACCAAGGCTGAATACTGACTGGCTCTCTCTGTGAGGATCTGGAGGGTTTTTTTTCCCTAAAGGCTCAAATAGGACCAATTCCTGCCTGCCTAGGACAGATTCACCCATTTTGGCAGAGGCTTGTGCTAAACTATTAGGTTGATCTGTATGAAACTGCTGATATTTGACCTACAGAAATAGCATTTTCATATAGTCCAAGAAAAAAATGAGCTCATCTTTTCCTGGTCAGACCTCACCTTCCTCAGTGTCCTGTTTTCTGTGAAAAGAGAATTCTCCACTCCCTCAGTGGACAGGAATGAAAGATGCTGTTATTAAAAACAATCTAAAGTGATTTGAGAAGTGACAGCATCTCTTAGAGCAATGAGGTAATGCATCCAGCCTGCCTTCTCTGCCGTTTAACTTCCTGACAGGAGGCACGGAACATGAACAAATTGATTGTCCTGTACAAAGTCAAGTAAATAAATAGCAATGCTTAATGCAATCATTTTCCATATTGCCTCATCAAAACCCATATAGTCAGAGCCATTTATGAATTACGTAGGTCCCTACCGTTGTCATCTTTTCAGCATGTTGCTCTCAGAGATGCCTGCGGGTGGGGAAAATAGGAGAGCAGGTGCTAATCAATCTTGAGGCTATGATCAGAAATGATTTCAAAAGATGACAGCTTGCTTGAGCCATTCCTAAATTTCCAAGGGGGAACCTCCAAGGGACTAAGTCATTAACACAGGATAGGAAGGAGGGTGGGGAGCAGTTTATTACCTTGGTGCCTTTGTCCTGTTAGGTTTTATTACCACTACCTTGGTGCCTTTATGCTGTTAGGTTTTCAAAGAAAAAATAAGCAAACCTGGCAAAGAAGAAAAAGTGATTAAGGATCCAGGCCAAGAGTAAAGGTGGATGAGAATGAAATGATTCTTCCAGTCTAGCTTGTTGCCTTTCTCACTGCCCTTCCTTTGGCCATTCTCAAAGATCAGATAACAGAGCCCAGAAAGTCTGGCATAGAAGGACTCTTAAATATGGTGACAGACGTTTGAGTTATTCTGTCAGTAACTAGGATAGATCAGAGGTGCTCAGGAGACCCTCCTGAATGAGATGAGACCCACGGCTGTGAGAAGCAGACACCACGCCCTAGCAATCAAAGGCCACTCACCCTCCATGCGGAAAGGAAGGGCCCCAGGAGGACAGTGCCTACCACGTTGATTATTAGGCTGTGACATGATGCCAAAAATGTGAAAATGCAGTATGTTTTAATAAAGATAAATTCACTTTCATCAAAAGGACTGTCCTTTATTATTATGTCCTTGCTACTTTGGAGGATGGGGATTAAAGTGTCTTCTCTTTTATGGAATTCACAACGGCTGTAGATGGTCATTATATTTTCAGTGGCTTCAAAGGGGCCATATCTAACTCAAAGTGTAGGCTATGAAACCAAGAAATAAGGCAAAAGCCATATAGTCTAATCCTAGAAAGCCCCCTCCAACAGCCATCATGACTGCCATGCATACGTGCATTCCTCTATCATTCCCTCTATTCTGTTCTTATATCAGTTTGAATACATGTAATGGAAAACCCACTGTACTTGAGCTTAAACTCACATTGGCTTTGAATATTGAAAGGTAATGGGGAGGCAGGCTTCACTTCCAGAGTGAGGCCCTTTGGGTTGCTTGTCCTGGGGTACCATCAGAAGCTGAAAGCAAAACAACATTGTGGACTCAGAGCCCAGTTGCTTTCTGCCCCATCTCAGGTTTCTAACCAGGAAGAACTCTCAGAACAGAGGTCAAAGGTCTAGAAGTTAGCAGTCCATGATACCTGAATTCCTCAAAGGAAGAAGGCGTGGCTTAATCACCTCTGTCTCCACACAGAGCCTTGCACAAAGTTGGTGTTCAGGACTATTTGATCAATGAATGAATGAATGAACAGCCAAATGCTTACTCCTCCCTGATCACATTGTGTGTGCTTAACAATCAAGCCCACAGGGGAAGGAAACAGGAATGAACTGACTTTGTGCCTCCTCACAAAGCTGGAAGAACCAGAAGCCACATAAGTCCCATAATCAAGGGTCCCTCAGCCCTGCTGTGGAGGCATGGGTGCCAGAACACAGCTCTCACTACCCACCCAATGGGACTAGATCCCAGCATGAGTCTGCCCATGGCAGAGTGGTAGGTGCAAAGACTTGGCTACTGTGCCCCCTGATGCCCCACGACATCTGCTTCAAACCTAAGGTCATGGGTCCTTAGTGAGAGGAGGGACTTTCTAAGACTTGACAAAGGACAGGCTGAAGATGGCTTCCTTCCCCATTTCCCCTGAGACCTTGATCTGCAGTCACATATGGCCTCCCTAGCACCGCTGTCCTCCACCAACTGTTAGAAAAATCTTAAGTTTCCCCACGCTCTCTCTTAAAGCCATCACCCCACTGTGTAGCTCTTCACTTTGCTGATAGAGTTTGGTATCCATCATCTTCATGTTGAGTCACTCCCTCAGTAACCCTCGAATACCCAGTTTCCATCTAGAGCAGCATTCTCGACTGTGGCACTACTGACATTTGGGGCCAAATAATTTTCTGTTGTCAGGGGCTGCCCTGTGCATTGCAGGATGCTCAGCAGCAGCATCTCTACCACCATTTGCTTGTACGCCGCCCTCCAGTTCTGACACCCAAAAGCCAAATTTCCTCCTGGGAGAAAAGGGGGGGAAATGTCCCTATTTGAGAACCACTGGTCTAGAGTAAAAAGAGGCTGCCACAGTGGGTGAATAAATGTTTGTTAAGAGAAAGAACAAATGAACAGAGAAATGAATGAATGAATGAATGAATGAATGAATCAATCAATCAATCATTCAATGCTCTGGAGAAGAAGCGTACTGCCTCCAGGAAACTCTGGGTACATACACTGAGAGCTATAGGCAGAGAAGCAGTTAATAGGTCAGTCAGTCCTACTGAGACCCTGAATTCTCAATGGGCTTTTGCTGACTGTGCAGTTTGATGCATTTCCAATTAACAAGAAGACTTGCAGATGCCAATGGACCTTCAATAGGGTCATAGGAATGGGGGCTCTGATAAGCCAGACTGCAGAATGTGACACAGGGAAGCTCAGGCACCGGTCTCCCAAGGTGCTGATTCATTTTCTTTGTCAAGCTGCAAATTGGAATGACAGTTTCTCACCTTCTGTTTCCCCAGCTGCCATTTGCAACGGTTACTTGCTCTCATTTGCTCCACATTTCTCCTCTCTTGACCTCTCCTGAAGCTCTCACTTCTCTTCCTCCCTCTATCAGGGCCTTTTTTGGAGTTGACTAAACTGTTGGGTGCTGTCCCTCACTGAGGGAGGACCAGTGAACCTGCGCAGCTAAATATCAGCAGACTTTCATGCAGAAGGAAAAGGAAACAAGGTTCAGGGATGTGGCCACATACTATCCTTCCTCAGCTTTCTGGGCATCTCTGTTCCCTCTCCAACCAAACCACACTCCTCACCCTGGGCTTGGGGCCACTGAATGTGACCAAGGGCTGGGGCTATGGACAAGAAAATGGTTCGGTACGATGTAAAATAGTTTAGGCTTTCTTGTCTTTCAAAATAAGAACAGGTTGGGGCACCTGGGTGGCTCAGTTGGCTTTGGCTTAGGTCATGGTCTCACAGTTGATGACTTTGAGTCCCATATCTGGCTCTGCCATGACATTACAGAGCCTGCTTGGGATTCTCTCTCTCCCTCTCTCTCTGCGCCTCCCCCATTCTCTCTCCCTCTCAAAATACATACATACATACATACATACACACATACATACATACACACCCAGCCTTTAAAAAATAAATAGAATAAAATAAGTCTTGCTTGGTGAGGTCCTACTTAGGCATCGCCAACCACTTTATGAGTATTATGTAATCTCTCAGCAACTTTAAGGAGTAAGAGTTCTATTCTTCATCATATGGGAGAACAAAAGGGATTTAAAGGTTCAAAAATTTAAGGGTGCATCAGAATCATCTGGAGGGCTTGTTAAACCACAGATTGCTGGATTCCATCTCCACAGTTTGAACTTACCATTTCATCCTACAAAATGGTAAAAGGACATGTATTCAAGGATCAAGACTTTAAAAAAATTACTGCTTCATCAAGGCCATTTTTTTTTTTTTGAGAGAGAGAGAGAGAGGGAGCAGGGGAGAGGGACAGAGAGAGGGAAAGAATCTTAAGCAGGTTCCACACTCTGTTGATTGAGATGACACAGGTCTCAATCCACCGACCCAGAGATCATTCCTGAGCCAAAATCAAAACTCAGACACTCAACTGACTGAGCCACCCAGGTGCTCCCATCAAGGATATTCTTAAGTGAAACTGACATTGTTTTTTTCCTAGAAGGGGGGTTGTTTGGTTTGTTTTAATGAGTGATTGTTGGTAAAGAACAGAATGACTACTAGAACACTTTGGTACCCCTGCTCTAATTCTTACTTATGCAAGAATTAAAAATACCAGCTTCAGTCAGGTAGATCCAGTTTTTACCCACCATCCATGCAACCATCAAACCAATAAGAGGCACCTGGGTGGCTCAGTCAGTTAAGTGTCTTATTCTTGATTTCAGCTCAGGTCATGATCTCACAGTTCATGGGATCAAGCCCCACATTGGCTCTGAGCTGACAGTGCAAAGCCTGCTTGGGATTCTCCCTCCCCCTCTCTTTGCCCCTTCCCCACTCTCTCTCTCTTTTCCTCTCTCTCTCTCAAGATAAATAAACATTTAAAAAAAAATAAAGTATCAACACAGAAAAATAGGCAAGTGGCATATAAGTTTTATTATCAAGATAGCTCTGGCCTTGAAGACCTCCCAAAAGGAACCCTTAGGGAGGTCCATGGAGCACATCTTGAGGACCTCTGGAGCATTAAATTCCTCAGCACTTCTCAAATATCTCCTGAATATCTATCTATCTTGTTCACACTCGGCCCTGTGTCTGAGATGCTTTGGGAGATCAAACACATTAAGAAAAGAAAACACAAAGGTGAACATGTAGGGGAAACACATTTCAGGGAAGGTACAGTCTTTACGCAGTGCATGCACTAAGTATACAGTTGAACTAAGGAAGCAGCTTAATTTAGCTTAAAAAGCATCAGTTTAAAAATAACCAAATGTGTTATGACATTACAGACCCAATTAATATGTTTTCTAATAATAATCAGTACCATTTGTTAAACATTTACTATGGGAAGACACTGTGTAGAGACCCCAGCCTATGTTATCCTGTCTGATCTTTCCAACAACCTTATGAAACAAATATAATTACCTCAATCTACAGACCAGGAAAGTAAGACTCAGAAAGGCAAAGCAATGCACCCTGTATTAAACAGCAGTAATAAGAGAGCAGAAGCGCAATTATGAACTGGTTCCGTCTGACCAGGCAGCTGTGAGCTCAGTCCTTCGCTCTGAAGTCCCTCGGGCACAGCTGACCACACAGCTGAGCTGAAGTTACCTGGCTACTTGCCGGGGGCGAGACGTTGGCCTGCATCCGTGGGGACCGTCCCTTCAGGGCAGATGCAGGCACAGCTGCTCTCCCCCAGGACAGCCCGGCTCTGCCGCAAAATGAGTCCCGTTGCCTTTGCCTGCTACAGCGGCAATGGCGGCAGCAAGCCACCACACACCACAGGGGCCCCAACCATACTGTGACATACACAGAAATGTCTGCCCCGTGTCATCCTGGGGAACTGCAGCAAATATAGGGGAGAGATATAAGCAGACTTCTTTTTTAAGTGTGGTTTGAGTGTGAGATAAATTCAGTTTTAATTAGAACCCATTTCTTAATAAATTCACTACTCAGGGTACACATTACACAAAATCCGCCAGTCAGTGATGGTCCTTCTCACTCCGAGGTGAGTCTCCACCCTCCACTCCCAGCCAAATGTCAGCCTGGGAAGAGTGGGGGCCTGAGGAGACTCCAGGGGCAGGGCTGGTGGGGGTTCCCTGGGAAGCCAACATGCCCTGTTCTCAGTGCTTCCACTTTACTGTCCTCCTCCTGGGCTTTGGACAATGTGCAGATCTGCCTCTGTCCTGCTTTCTCCTCCACAAGCATTAACTCAAGACCTACGGAGCACAGTCTGAGGTACAGGGTCCAACCAGTCACACGGTGTCATCCACACTAGAAGCAACTATATTTCTATGGATGCAAAAGACTTCCACCAAAGGAACGCATCTTGGGAATTTCTGGTATGGAGACGGAGCAGGACCTTCCATGGTAGAGGACAGGGAGTCCTCAGAGCGTCCCAAACCAGCTACGGTGACAGATGCCTCCCTAGAAAGGGAGGGGAGGGGAGAAGATGGAGGGGCAGAGGGAGGAAGAGAGGAGAGCTCATGCCAGGAAGGTCCCCATCCGAGACCTTGGCCCCAGGGAGGCCCAGGGGCATAAATGTACCTCATGGAGAGCTTCACATTCTGAGACAGATATTTGTACACAAGAGAGAGCCCTGTTCTAATCCTGATTAAGCTTGAGTCTGGTATACTAATAGTTAAAACACTAGAGAGAAAAGTACCCAACTATATTTAGGGGCTCAGGTATTCCATATTTTTTTTGAATTGAGAGTAGCATATAAACAAGAAAGTAAAGTCTGAGGAGTTAACTTCTTTATCTCCAACTCAGTAGTCTAGCATTTGCTGTTTGGCGTAGAGAGCTATCAATATGCTTAAAGACAGGGCATTAGGGGATGAATCATGAGGTTTCTCCAGATAAGCTGAACAATGCACCTGCTGTTTGGACAGACCGGATAATAAGCCATAAGAAGGCCCACCTTGCCTACCTGGGGCCACTGACCTTAGTGCAAGCGAATTCGCTGGGAGGAGACCATCATCTCAGTGAAGGCTGCTGTGCAGACTCAGCCAAACTCCGGTCAGTGTGCAAGGCCCGACCACCACTGCAGGAGGGGCAGTCCTCCTCAGGAAGGGTTACGGATTTAGCAAATAGGATACAGGATGTCTACCCAGATGAATCTGAATTTCAATAACATTTTTAGTGTAAGTACATCCCAAAGATGGCACAGGACCTGTACCAAAAAATCATTCTTTGTGAGAAGTCCATTTGGGACATACTTACACTAAAAGGTTATTCACTGCTTATCTGAGATTTGAATTTAACTGGGAAGTCTGTATTTGTCTGGCCACCCTATTGTCATGGTCTCAAATCCTGGGCTTCCAATTCTCACTTTCCTGCCCATGCCATTTGGGAGCTTCCTTGCCATTTTCAGAGGGGTGGGCTTGTTCAGGGCTGTGAGGGGAGGCTAAGACCACGGGGTTCCTCACGCAAGACTAGTTGGAACACCTGCATTCATAACAAACTCCATGTCACACAGGCACAGAACCCAGCAGCACGGCTCACATTTCCATGGACCGCAGAAGGCCCCCCAGGGATTTCACGCTTCTCAACATCCCAGCAGTTCTGAGCCACACAAGTAAAGTCCAGGGGTCCCCAGGGGAGCCATGGGGAACGACAGGGCTAGGAGCTATTCTTTCCAGGGCAGAGACGACAAGGGAGGAAACTGTAATTGCGGCTCCAGAATTTCAGGTTAGTCAACCAACACACCCACGATGACATGCTGCAGAGTGGATATGTCCTTCCCCTCCTGGTTTACAGAAACCCAGGGAAGGGGCCCTAGGCAGTGGAAGACATCCCCTACCAGCAGGGAATATTCTGACACAAAAGAAAATCCCCTCTGAGGGGATTCATTAAATAAAGTCCAGGCTGAGCCTCTCCTAAGGGCCTCCAGGCCTTCCGCACTGGATGCTCACTAATCCCCATAAAATTCCCATGCCGTAAGAAGGGGAAGGAATTATAGATGTAAAATTGTTATCAGGAGGATTCAGGCGGATTTCTCCTCGTCCACTTCCTCTATCTCCTCCTCCTCCTTGTCAAGCTATGAAGAATAATGCATTGCGTTCATAGAGTGCTTTACAGTTTAGAAAAAGCTTTCCAGGCATTACTTTGAGGCTGGGCAGTGCAGTGACCTGCCTGGGCTCGGCCGTGGTTCCCTGAGACTTCACGGCTCCTCCTCCAGCGCTCCTTACAGCCACGCTCACTGGACCCTCACCCTCTGAGCCCTTCCTTCCCTTCTCTCTCTCTCTCTCTCTCTCTCTCTCTCTCACACACACACACACACACACGTGTGTACATGGGCAGCACATGGACATGCCCGTGGAGGCAGACGTGTCTCATCTACAAACCGTGTGTGGTCCCTGTGCTCTTTGCAGTTTGGACCATGGGCCTCCAGCTCACCAAATATCCCCACACTCAAGACTCAGTGTCTTTGGGTGGTCCTTCCCTTCTAACACTGCAGGTCCCCAAAATGGCAAGTCAGGTGGCTCTCGGGATATCAGAGTGCATGTGAGGGAGACATTCCCAAAGTATCCCCACTTGAGAGACTTCTGGCTCAATGAAAAACGTTGAAAGGACAGCTTGGATTTATTGTACATCTACTATCTGCCAACCCCTTTATACCTTTATTGGTGAATGCTTCACAATTCTGAAAAGTACTGCTACCCCAGTTTTATAGGTGTTGGAACTAAGGTTCAGAGAGGATCAGCACTTTCCTGAGGCCACACAATCAGAAAGTGGCAGCATTGAGATTCAAGCCCAGGAAGTTGGACTCTAAGCTCATGCTTTTAATATGTAAAAAGTTTTTGTGGGGTGATTCTTGAGTTCCAAGTGGCACTGAGCTGGAGGCTCCGTGATGGCCTCACTCACCTGCTGGCAGCTTGATGGGGCCGGCTGGCAGGCTGCACTCGGCTGGGCCCATCTCCCTTGGCCTGCAGTATCAGGGCTTCTCCATGTACTCTCTTAAGCAGGGTAACTAGATTGTTATATGGTGGCTCAGGACACCAATAAACCAAGAAGGAAGCAACACATGCTCCTAAAGGCAAGGCCTGGAAGTGGCAAAGTGTTGCTTTTGCTACATTCTATTGGTCAAATTAGCCACAGGCCAGCCCAGATTCAAGGGGAGGGTAAATGGGTCCCACTTCTGCATGGGACAAATGTCTAAGGATTTGCTGTCCTATGCCACCACAGGTAACAAGTAAACCCACAGATGTTACATAAGCCAGGGCCTGGCAAATCTACCCCACTGGAGCTACAAATGGCCAACAGGCCCCTCACGTCTATTCTGGTGAGGGTGACAAAAGGAGCAGGCTTGCACAAAGGGGATACACCAGAGCTCTATGAATAGGACCAGATGTTCCTGGGGCCCTTAGGATGGGGGATCTAATGAGTGAAAATAATGATGATGACAATGAAGGGCGGGGCTCTGATATGGGGCACACCAGGAAAGTATTCTAACACTAACTGCAGAATTCTTGCAACTTTTCTGCATTAAGCCATCCAACTAGTCAAAGGCTAAGGAAGCAGAGCAAATATGGCCTGATGAAATCCACCATTCACACAACACTCCATGCAGACGTCATGGAACTTCCAAAATATGTAAAATCCACATTTCAACCTCGCACCTCTTGGCTTGCTCAGGAATGAGACTGGTGTGAAAATAAGATACCATGCAAAACTGTAGCTGTTCACTCAACTTTACAAGTAAAGAGTGCAAAATGCTCTAAAGAAGTCAGTGCTGATGAGGGCTGAGGAATGGATGAGACACAAATGCTCTCCCTGGCCATATGTAAGTCACCTAAATGCTCTGAACCTCAGTCTCCCCTTACGTAAAATGGACTTAATCTACATGCTTTCTAAGTCTCTTCCAACATTTTGACGTTGGGAACTAGTGCCAATGATCTTTGAAAGCCAAATTCATGCAGAACCAATCATTTTCTCCCTTACATACTAACAAGCGCTTCTCCGCATATTTATCCTCAAAGGACATCACCTGGAGGGTCTGAACCCTCTCCAGTTTTTGAGGCCAAGACTATGAAGGATTCGATCAAATCTTCCCAGAGGCCAGAGTCTCATCTCACTATTCATCCCATCTCATAGAGATTTGAAACAGAGTGAACTTTTCATTTTCAGTGTGCATCTGGGCTAAGGAGATTGAGTTTCAGAATGATTCACTGCACTGAAAATCCTCTATTTTGCTTCCAGGCCTGAGCAGTTACTCCAGCTCCTTGGTAATGTGCTAATTCTCTCGTTAAAGAGCCGGGTGTGAGGTTGGTGGTATCCCAGGTCAGGATGCAGCCCCATGCCTTCAGACTGTCTGATTGCAGAATAACAACACATTCATCTTCTGGAAGTCCAGTTACCATCCCAGAGCTCCAGGCCTGCCCATCTCGCCTGGTATTTCACTGCCTGAATCAGAGGAGCAGAAGGCTATGTTTACAGCTACATTGTGATGGCTCGTCAAGCCCTGGTGCCCACTTTTGTAAGTCCCTGCAGCTCCGGATCCCAGCCACTTCAGTCCACTGCTCTACCCGCCTCCAGATCCCAACTATAGAGTCCACATTTGGGTTTCCTGAACTGGCTGCCTGTCATCAGCACAACCTGTTATTCTAGAAGTTTCCTAAATAGGCACAATGTCCCCCCTTACCAGAGAGGCTAAGGCACCTATCCCAAGTTCAGACATACCTTCAGGGGAAGGCAAGGACCAGGACACCTACCAGTTACACTGTCATGGTGGATGAGTTAGGAGGACCCTCCACAGGTCTAAGAAGGAGGGGCTAATATTAGATAAAGATAGTTGCACCCAAGATGTTCAAGCCTGTAGGGGACACATCTCTCCCAATCTCAGGACATAATCATCTGTACACTGCAGGGTACTCACATGGTAGACATGGCCCAGAATAGTAAAGCCGCAAGGAGCTCCTGACCTCACAGGCCATCAAGCCTGTCCCCCAACTCCATCCTAGCCAGTGAGGACAGGTGTGTGCCCATTCCACCACTTCCTTAATTAATCCCCAGCCCGTTTATTTCAAGCAAGCCCTAGCAGCTTGGTCGAACTGTTCCCAGCCTTCCTTGGCACTACCCATCCTCTGCCCCCATTAAGTATAATATGGGCCTGAGGCTCTGGTCCTCCAGAGACAGTGCTCCATCAGCTTCACCACATGATTCATGCAAATAGCTTGGTCTGTCTTCCTCCACCCAACCGTAGGCTCCTGGGGGTCAGGAGTAGCTTCTCAGCATTTAGCCCAGAGCCTGGTAGTCCCTGGAGGATACTCAGTGGATGGATGTGGAATCAGTAAAAGGATGGAGATGGGAGGATGGACGGAGAGATAAATAAATGTTAGCTCCGAATGGGATTTCCATGCACCCATGCCCCTCCTTTTCTCAAACCCATGGATCTGGCCAGACAAGATACTTTGACAAGTCCCATGTGCCAATCTTCCTAGGGACCAATTCTCCCTTCTTTGTGTTACACCACAGTGCTGGCATGTTACCAATAGGCCTCCACGTGGGCCAGTCATCTGACCCTTGCCACAAGCAAATATGCTTTAGGATAGTTTATGTCTCATGCACCATACAAGGATGTTTGTGGATGCAGGAGATGCTGAGATAGAACCTCAAGGCCGACAGATACCAAGTCTCCAGCTGGCTTCGCTTTTCCCAGCAAGGGGAGCCAGGCCCATGTGAAGGGTATGAGAGCAGCTGTGGGGGCTAGCAGGACAGTCCTGAGTGGGAGACCATGCCCAAACTCAGAACCTACTGGATTTCAACCATCTTGAAATACCCAAGGATGTGTCCCCTAGAATCTACTTTAAACTGAAAGTAATTTGCTTTCTCAGTTCCATTTACTATTGCATGTAATTATTGTAAATATTGGCTTGGAATAAAAGACTTCTTTTTTCCCATGCAGTTCTAGCACTCCCTTCCGTGGAACTAAACAGCACTACCCAACCCCATGGGTAATAAGCCAGTCCCTCTCTGTGGAAAGGGGCAGAAGACAAAGCTATAAGCCTAAGAGAAACCTGGAAATGCCTGTGAGCTCTCAGCAGGGAGCGGGTGTGCCCATGGGAAGACCCCGCCAGCCTGGAGAGCCTGTGAGCCCTGGGCCTCCATTTCAGCCTCTGATATTCAGCTCCTGTCCTTCTTCACCTGTACTGGCAGCCTCTCTGTCAGCTGTCCTTCTTTCTGGTCGTTAAGTCCTACTCAGACCCTACAAGCAGGGTCCATCCCATAGGACCCTCTGCAGGAGAAGTTTCAAAGGACTCCCCTGTGAGAAAACATTACATTTATAAGCCAGCTCTAGGGCCCAGGTCCCCCATCTGCTTATGTATTCACAAGCCCCACTCTGGCAACCTTAGAAAGCACTGCTACTAAAAGCCACAACAGCTGTCCTGACAGGGTCACCTGAGATTGCATGCAGGGCCTCCCTGGGAAAAGCTACATCGCAGGACCTGGCCAGGGTCCCTTGGCTGCAGCCGGGAGCTGAGCCTTGTCCAGGCACTAAAGCTATCATTCCACCTCAGTCTGCCTCCCCAGTTTCTTGTACAGGGTTTCAGCCTCCAGAGCTCCCCTAGGCAGACAACAGCTGCCCGTCACAGCCTTCTGAACCCCGCAACAGATGCACAGTCAGGAGCCCGCAGCCTCGCACAGGTTCCCAGGCTCGGCCTTCTGTGCTGCACAGGAGCCTCCCTGCAAGATCCTTCCCTGCAGACCCAGCCTGCCTGCCCCTTGCCCTCCCCTAAAGGGTGATGCATATTTTATCTCCAGTGGACCATGAAGGTCTGAAGGAGGCAGGCTGATTTATCAGAGACATAACCATACAGTTGAAATTGTGTCAATATATCTTTGCATAGTGGATTCTGAAGGATGCCCCCTATTTCTCTGGTAAATCATATACATTTAAAGTCCCCAAAAGCTTAAATATATATTTATCCAGTAAATCAGCTCAGCTTTGAAGTGGCTCATTTCTTTCCTGCCGAAAATACAGGATACAGTTGCTAACCTTGTTTTTCTTTCCTTTTCCAAGTGAGGGGGAAAAAAAAAGAAGAAGAGGAGCAGAGAAATGAAATTCTGAATAATGAATGTTTAAATATTGACGAAGGTTTGACACTAATGGTGTGAGGGAGAGCGTGCCGCACAATGGCTTGTCTGCGGCAAGATCTACAAAGGAAGGTGTTTTGCTAGAACCTTTCAGTCCCTTTCCAGCAACTAAATTCTCTGAATCTGTGACACGTTATTGAGTGCTCCAGGGCCAAGGCTGGAGCACACAGGAATCAGATGGAACCTTCTTGATGCAACAGGAAAGGTCTAGTGATTTATTAGTCTTCATTTCCTGATTCTCTCTTTCCACCTATTTGCAAACAATTTATTCAGAGGCAGCAGTTTCTCCTTTTTAAAGGATATTACCCTGGCTTGAGCTATTTCTCATCATCCTACGAAGATATTAAAATCCACTGTGGATGAGGATTTACGTGTGTGAATCCTCAGTGCCAGGCCTGGCTCAAAGTTAGTTCTCAGTCATGACCGAAGGCTTTCATGGAGCCTCCAAATACTCATGTATATTGTGTTTTTCACAGGCACATTCCCCAGAAGGCTGAAGACAATCTCCCCACTCTATAGCCAGGAGGATTGAGGCCTACTGAATCAACACAGCAGAGAGAACAGCTGTCCTGCATGTTTCCTGCAGGACTGGGTGACAAATGATTCTGGGGACACTAGTGGCTGTCACAACAGAAGGTTCTAGGGGGAGCTAATCTTCCCCAGGAGACACTGCTGCCCTGTCTTCAAGGTGAGCTTCTGTCTTGGACTCTTTGAGTCTATTCCTCTGCCATTAAGCCAAACCTTCAGTAAACAATTACAGGTTCTGTCCTAATTGTCACATTGCGGGACAGGACTCTCCTGTAACACCCTATCCCAACACAAAATGAATCCTCCTCAGAGCCTGGAGGCTCTTAGTCCTTCTTGGCCATGGCCTCAGGTTCCTCTCCCCCATGGTGTTACAGTCTTCAGACACGTGGATTTTTGCCACCAAAGCCATCTGTGTTCAAATCTCTGACGCAAACACACATTTTTCTTGGCAACTTCCTGGAACCCCACTAAATGACAATAAACAACAGAAAGGTGTGAGATCGTCACAGATGAGGAGCACTCGGAAGGGGACTCCGTGCACAAAGGTGTGTATGCATTTTGGAGGAAGGAGTGAACACTGACTTTGAGAAAAGGACCACGATGCCCATGTCCCTAACAGAGCCACATGAGCAGCTCGGTCACCAGGACACCCAGAGGCATGGTCCTCGGAAGGCAAAGGTGAAGCATGCAGGCAGGTACCACTGCACCAACAAATAAGCAGATAAATAACAGAGCACGGGTACACATCACATAAACACTGCACCTAAGTAGCAAAGAAAAGTCCTAACACACTAACTGTGCAGTAGGACCAGAGAGTGATCAGGACAGAAGCAGAACCCACTTGCAGGAAGGAGGTGGGAGATTGAACCTTCTGAGTATTTGGGATATAATCCTGCTTATAATTGGACAGATTTGGCCAGATCTGTGGGGTGGGGGGAGGGGGGACAACCTAAGAGTACGCAGAAAAGTCGATAAATGAAAAAATGGAGAAATTAATTAATCCCAAATTTTATCATAGGTACATGGAAAGTAACCATATACTACTCTACTGAGCTCAGCAATGAAAGATAGTTGCACAAATATAATAATACGAGTATGATATGGATTGCATCAAAAAGTTACAGAGAGTAACAAATAGAGATAAATTTTATATTGTGCACCTATTACATCCCAAAGTCATATATGTAAAACCAAAACATTATAGACAGGTAACACAGCAATAGAGAGGTATTAGTAAAACAAAAGAAGAGGGAAAATATGGAGAAGAGCAAAACAGAGAGCTAAACTCTCAGCAACCACCAGAGGAAGTCAAAAGATAAGGTCTAAATCAGTATCAACAAGTAGCATTTAAGCACATAATTCAAAACACTGAAGTAAATATAAGAAACAGATCCAAGTGTCAGGGAACAGGATGGGGTGGGGGATGTGGGCAGGAGGCTGATGTTCTTTCATTTTGGAACACATTGGATTTTTAAATCCACTACTTTGATAAAAACTAAAATTAATTATAAAAATGAAAAGCTGCCCCTCCCCCAAGCGGGCCCACCACAGCCTGGAAAAGACGGTGCGGGTGCATCCCGTGGGGTGAGTCAGAGGCCAAATGCAAAAGGACCCCCAAACACATGGTCCACTCTGGCTGGGGATTGGACGTCCCTCCTAAATTCCGGTGACACCAATCACTCTCTTTTTTCTTTCTTTTCTTTCTTTCTTTCTTTTTTAAATTTCTGAGAGAGAGAAAGAGACAGCGCGAGCAGGGGAGGGTCAGAGACGGAGAGAGACACAGAATCTGAAACAGGCTCCAGGCTGTGAGCTAGCTGTCAGCACAGAGCCCAACACGGGGCTCGAACCCACGAACTGAGAGATCATGATCTGAACCCAAATCAGACACTTAACTGATTATGCCACCCAGGTGCCCCACCACCAATCGCTGTTCCTAAACCATGCCGTTGAAAGGTTTCAAAGAAGGTGGCTTTTGCAGATAATTTGGAACTTTCCCACTCTGGGATTAAAAATAGAAGAAGTAAAATCACATTTCACAACCAGAGCCACACTAGGGCCCTGTTTTCATCCCACCGCACAGTTTATGACGTGAAAATAAACAACACTGGAAAGGAGGTGTTTCTGTGTTTTTTTCCCCGAGTCTCTTGAGATGAAGTTGGGCAAAGGGTATGCAGCCAAACTGTTTTCACACTATGCGTCGACTGCGTCTCACACTTCTTTGCATTTAGAGGGGATTTTCATCACTGCCTGGTTTCAGAATTGACGGTGTAGACTGCATGCTGATAGCTCAGCTCAGCTGTCATTAGCGCACGTGGCCTGAGAAAAGTGTCGTCGGGTCTTGAGGAGTTGACCACATATTTAAGGTCACAGAGGGACCATTTTTCAATGTGGCCCAGAAGAAACTGCTTCACTGGGCATCCCAAATTACCATCCAAACCAGTGATATATTCACCCGAAACACCAGCATAGATATTAAGAGCAATTCCCCTAAGAAACAAAAATAAAATTTTTTAAGAGTTTAAGTATAAAAGTGCACAGAGTGAGAAAATCCACAGCAAATGGTCTTAAACAGTGGCTGGCCAGCAATGCCTGACAGTTTCTCCTAGGTTCCCACTAAAGACCAGTCAAAACCAGGCAAGTAAAAACTCAAATGCCACTACATTAACTACAATCTGATACAGTGCTAAACCCTGAGGGAGTTCCACCAATTGTAAAGCCATGGAAGCTGAAGTGAAAAACACAAACTGAGACACATACGTACTTTTTTTTTTTTTTTTTTTTGCTTGAACTAGAGCCCAACTGAAATAATATACGCAGGATGTTCAGTTCCTGAATTGGAATTCAGAACACAAGCTCACGCCACCCTCTGCAACAGAGATTCTCCACAGGGGCCCATCTTGCCCCGTAGGAAACATTTCATAATTTCTGGGGATGTCTGGGGCTATCATGACTTCAAGGGAAAGGATGCTCCTGGCATGTACTTACTGAGTAGAGAACTAAGGATGCCGCTCAACCTCCTGCAATGCACAGGATGGCTCTCCAAACAAAGTGTCTGGACCAAGATGCCAGCAGTGCCAAGCGGAAAAACCGCTCTACCATATGGGAGATATACTTGAAGGCAACGAGAATGCCTGTTTCCCCATCATACTGAATCTCTCTCTCTCCGTCTCTCTGTCTCACACAAATATATACACACAGACAGACACACTTCATACACTTTAATATATTAGGTTTCAAGGACCTAATAATGTTAACTAAAAGAACTTTTAAAAATCTACAAGTATTCATGCAGGGAAAAAAAGCAAAACAAAGCAAAACAAAAAAAGAGATAACCACTGGAGGACTCGCCTCAGACCACCTCTGCAACACCACAAAGAACAGAAGATGTTAGACAACAATATCCATTGAGTTTTGCAGAAAACGGTTGTGGCTTGAAATTTCATATTCAACCAATACAATAATCCGTGGTCTAAATGTGGAGCCACGAAGGCATTTCAGGATATGTATGAACTCTAAAATTATAACATGAATCATTTAGAAGAGAAAATACTACTTGAAAACACACTCCACCCGACTGAGTGATGAATCAAAATGAAGAACTCAAGAATGGTGAGGCTGGAGGTGAGCGATAAAACCCATTTACATGTAAACTTCTCTATATTATTATTGTAAATAATGAGAAGGAGAGAAAATAAGTATCATAAGTAACAGGAAAAGGGATACAGCCACAAGCAGTGTTTCCTTCTAGTCTAAAAAAATCTCTCTGTACAGCACTTGCTAATAAATTGAAAAATCTCAACAAATTGGATGGCTTTTCTGGAAATTGTAAATTATCAGAGTGTGACACAGGATAAAACAAAAACCTCAAGAAATCAGTTGTGAAGGTAGAATAAGAAAATTACCAAAGTTTATATCCGGAAAAGATTCCAACACTAAATACTTGTATAGGGGGTTCTTTTAAACATTTAAAAAACATGGTAGCTCCATGCTTTAACATTATGTATTATTATATGTTATTATAAGTTATAATATTATGTATCAGTTAATATTAGATATTAAAAATGTATATATATAACTATAGTCTGTTTTATGAAGTTACTAAAACCTTATACCAAAATGTGCCAATATAACTAAAAAAATAAAAAAATAAAATAAAAATGTACATACAGATACAGATGTGAGCATCTAAATAAAAGTACCGTATACCAAATACATCATTCACCATGGCCAACTAAGATTTATACTCAAAAGTGAAAATACAGTTTTTATCATTTTTATTTTAACATTGACCAAAACCTCATGTCAATTGAGCAATAAGGAAAATCATATGCTTATCTCAAATATACTGAATGTATTCTTATTCTTTCAAGTAAATATACATTATTTTTCTTCCTAGTTTTCTACTTTGAACATACACTATTCTTAATAATGAAACAACTAAAGTCAGTTCTGTTAAAATTAGAGAGAAAATGAGCTTGTTTCCTTTCACTAATGATTTATACTTTTCTGGAAGATCAGATCAAGACAATAAGAAATGAAACAGGAATTGGAGATATAACTATTAGAAATGAAGAAATAATCATTGTTTCAGACAGTATGATCAGACACAGAAATTGCAAAGGAAACCACTGGAAAATATCTTATAATTAGAAAGAGTGTTCAGGAATGTAGACAATTACAAAGGTAAAAAAAAAGAAAAGAAAAACAAAAAACCTTTTTAAATACAAGAAATAGCTACTTCTAAAACTCTGCTCACAGCAGCAATAAAAAAATATCAAAAGCAACCAAAGACAGAATAGTCCTAAATTGTGGCACCAAAATGAAGAAAATTAAAAACATTACTAAAATATATAAAATAAAATTTGACAAAATGGGAATATGTTCCTAGATGGAAGACTAATTAATTCCCAAAATAATATATAACTTTACAACATAACCAATGAAATTATGAGCGGTGTTTGGTTTGGGGAGGGGAAGAAGCACTGTTAAAAAGAAGAGAAGAGGAGCACCTAGGTGGCTCAGTCAGTTAAGTGTTTGACTCTTGGTTTCGGCTCAGGTCATAATCTCACGGTTTTGTGAGTTTGAGCCCAAAGTCAGGCTCTGCACTGACAGGGGGAGCCTGCTTGGGATTCTCTCTCTCTCTCTCTCTCTCTCTCTCTCTCTCTGCCCCTACCCTGCTCATCCTGTCTCTGTCTCTCAAAACTAAATTTGAAAAAAAGAAGGGACAGGATTTTGAAGGAAAAAAATCTAAGATCTTCTGATAAGATGAGTAGGGTAAAGGAATTAAGAAAGTGTAGAAGTAAGACTAAAGGGAGGTAACCTGTCTAATAACTAGTCTGTCCCTTGCATTTTACAACTGTTAGAATGTGTAGCACCAGAGCAATCATCGACAAATAGAGCACCGCAACAGAAGAATCTTGAAATAGACCCAAGTGGGGTGCCTGGGTGGCTTAGTCGGTTAAGCGTCCGACTTTCGCTCAGGTCATGATCTCGCGGTTCGTGGGTTCGAGCCCCACGTCGGGCTCTGTGCTGACTGCCAGCTCAGAGCCTGGAGCCTGTTTCAGAGTCTGTATCTCCCTCTCTCTTTGACCCTACCCTGCTCATGCTGTCTCTCTCTCTCTCTCTCCTAGAAATAAAAAAAAAAAAAAAAAAGAAATAGACCCAAGTACATTTAGGAACTTAATAAATTACAAAGGAAGCAGTCCCAGTAAATGGGATAGAAACGCACCAGGACAATTGCTATTGGAAAAAAAATTAAATTAGACTCTCAACCTATTACTATTTACTAAACTACACGCCAGGTGGATTGAAGGGTTGATATAAAAATGAAAGCCATTTAAAACAGGACTATATCCACATATTACTCTGAGATTTAATTATTCTAATGTTTTAATGAATCATTAAAAAAAACTACCAGAAAATATAGTTGTAAATTTAACTAAAGGACATTCTAAGCATAAAAGCCCTGAGGAGAGAGGGGGCAGATCATGAAAGGCAAGCTCAAAACATTTAGTACATAAAAATTTTAAACTTCTACTATTAAAAATCATAAGCAAAACTGAACAGCGATGGAGATGCTAAGATCTGCTAGAACCTTGAAGGCATTCTGCTAAATGAAAGAAGCCAGCTACAAAAGACCATATATTGTATGATTCCATTTATACAAAATGTCCAGAATAAGCAAATCCATAGAGACAGAAAGTACATTAGTGGTTGCCAGGGGCCGGGGGAGGGGAAGTTGAGGTGAAATGGGGAGTGACTGCTGATGGGTATGCGGTTTCTTTTTAGGATGATGGAAATGTTCTAAAACTGATAGTGGTGATGGCTGCACACCTCTATGAATATTCTAAAAGCCACTGAATTGTATACTTTAATAGGGTGAATTGTATGGTATGTGAGTTACATCCCGATAAAGCTGTTATAAAAAATTTAATGGCAAATAACCTACCAGGAAAAATATTTATAACACATTTGGGGAAATAATAATAATCTTTTTGTATAAGGAACACTTAAAAATAGTAAGCAAAATGATGACACCTTATTAGAAAATTGGGCAGACAATGAAGGGACAATAAATGGCTAAGAGGCTAGCAAACAGTGATTTTTCTATCACCTTAGCAGTGATTTAAGAAACAGTAATGCTTGGGATGCCTGGGGACTCAGTCAGTGGAGCGGCCAAGTCTTGATTTCGGTTCAGGTCCTGAGACAGAGCCCCGAGTTGGGCTGTACGCTGAGTGTGGAGCCTGCTTGAGATTCTCTCTCTCCCTCTCCCCCCTTTCTCTCCCCCCACCTCATGTGCACATGTGTTCTCTCTCAGGAAAAAAAAAAATGAAAGAAAGAGAGAAAGGAAGGAGGGAGGGAGGGAGGGAGGGAGGGAGGGAGGGAGAGAGAGAGAGAGAGAGAGAGAGAGAGAGAGAGAGAGAAAGAAAGAAAGAAAGAAAGAAAAAGAAAGAAAGAAAGAAAGAAAGAAAGAAAGAAAGAAAGAAAGAAAGAAAGAAAGAAAGAAAAGAAAAGAAAAGAAAAGAAAAGAAAAGAAAAGAAAAGAAAGAAAGAAAGAAAGAAAGAAAGAAAGAAAGAAAGAAAGAAAGAAAGAAAGAAATGCTCAATGCAGAAGAAGTAACTAGAACAAAGACATTCCTTTCTCCTATGGCAAAGCCTTCAGCAGGAGACAGTGCCGGAAAGCAGCTTGGGAGTAAGCATCCAGATCTACTACTAGATACATAACCCCTTTCTTCCACATCCAGGAATCTGTCCTCAAGAAATAAGTACAAAGTGCCCAAGGATTTATGTCTGAGGATGTTCACAGCATCATTATTTGTGGATATTTATAATATTCACAAATTAGAATGAACATCAGTGCTCAAAAAGGGAGAAATGGTTAAATAAATTATGGATCAGCCACAAGGCTGAATATTATGCAGCCATTAAAAATGATGTCTTCAAATAAATTTAATGACAGGGAAAATGATCACAATGTAATGTTCAATGGATGGAGGATATAAAATTGCTTACAATACGATCCCATACACACACAATGCTAAAATGAAATACACCAAAGGGCTGGCAGAAAAGATCACTAGGTGGTGGTATTCTGGGTGATTGTCAGTTTTTCTTTATATTTCCTGTATAGTCTTTGTTTTCTACAATGGTCATTTTTCTGGAATATTCATCTGCAGATAAGTCTTTGGCCAGAAGAGGAATAACTGCAATGCAATCCCTTTAAAAAGCTGGTATCTGCTTTGCATACACCCGTCCCCGCCTTCTCTTGCCCCAGAGGACTGCAGGGGGGGCAGGTGTAAAGGCCCAGCCACCCTCCTGAAGGCAGCCCCACCTTTTCTGACCAAGCTGACTGTGTTATTCCCCATGACCTGCTATAACACAACACCACAGACCGGATGGTTTATAGCAACAGAAATTCGCCTCTCACAGTTCTGGAGGCTGGCAGTCTGAGGTCACGGTCAGAGGATGGTCAGGCGAGGGCTTCTCTGGGCCTGCAGACTTTTCACTGAGTCCTCACATGGCTGAAGGAAGGAGAGAGCGCTCGGGGGCTCTTCTATAAGGACACTAATCCCATTCATGAGGGTTCTACATTCATGACTAATCACCTCCCAAAGGCCTTACCTCCTAACACCTTCACCTTAGAGGTTAGAATTTCAATGTATGAATTTTGGGGAGACATGAATATTCAGATCATGCCACTAAGGGCCCCCCATTCATTTGCTCTAATTCATCTAGGCGTTTTGCCTCTGTGAGGCTGAGTTTCACAAAGAATAATAAAGCTGATATCATGGATAAGCCTGAAGGTCTTTTAGTCCAAAGTGGTATTTGTTCTTTTTAAAAAAATTTTTTTTAATGTTTTTTTTTTTTTTTGAGAGAGAGAGAATGAATATGAATGAATGAGTGGGGGAGTGGCAAAGAGGGAGACACAGAATCCGAAGCAGGCTCCAGCCTCTGAGGTGTCAGCACAGAGCCCGATGCAGGGCTTAAACTCACAAACCCCAAGATCATGATGTGAGCCAAAGTCAGATGCTCAACTGACTGACCCATGCAGGTACCCCAAAGTGATATTTGTTCTGACATGGATCATATTAAAGACTAAAGAACCTTTAGAATCCAGTGAAAAGAATGTTTCATGATTAAATAAATGTGATATATATATATATATATATTTACTATAATGGAATACATATATTCCATTATACATACTGTGATATAACATAATATAATGGAATACCATACAGTCTTTAAAAAGGCTGGAAATCCTGCTGCTGGTTTTAACATGGATGAGTGAACCTGGAGAACATTATGCTCAGTGAAATAAACCAGACATAGAAAGACAATATTTCACTTACACGTAGAATGAATTTATATGTGTGTGTGTATATAAACACACACATCCATATACACGCATACCCAGCAAAGTCACAGTGACAGAGAGTAGAATGGTAGTTCAGAAGCTAGAGGGTGGGGGAAATGGGGAGACAAAATAGAATGATGGTTGCCAAGGGCCAGGGCCAGCGGGTCATGAGGAGTTAGTGTCTCATACGGACAGTTTCACTTTTGCAAGATGAAAAGAGTTCTGGAGATGGAAGGCTGTGATGGAGGTGCAGCAGCAAGGATGCACTTAGTACCATTGAACTGTACACTTAAGAGTGGTTAAGCAAGTGGGGCACCTGGCTGGCTCAGTTGGTTAAGCATCCAACTCTTGATTTTGGCTCAGGTCATGATCTCGTGGTCTTGAGATGGAGCCTTGCATCGGGATTCAGGCTGAGTGTGGAGCCTGCTTGGGATTCTCTCTCTTTCCCCCCACTCCTGCCTCTCCCTTACTCTCTCAAAATAAATAATTTTTTTAATTTCAAAAAAATGGTTAGGCAAATGAAGTTTTAGGTTATGTGTATTTTATCACAATAAAATAATAACAATATCTCATGGCAGAATTTTAGACCTCTAGAAAGAGGTGGGGAGGAATCCCCAAGTACCCAAGCCTGCTGCTGGCAGATGCCTCTGCAGGGGCCGTAGTATGGAGCCTTCCAGGCAGAGATCATCTGGGCAGCCTGTGATGGCTAAGCCTTGGCAAAAGGACAAGATCACTCTGAACGCACAGGTTCTCGGGCTGACTTACCCCAGGCTGCCACTTACCCTCTGGCCCCCTCTGCCTCAACCTTTCCAGGGCACAGCCTCAGCCCCAAATTTCTATCCTTCAGTCCCCATTAGCTGGCAAGACCCGCTCCTATCAGCACTGAGGAAGAAATTGAGATGATCACGCAAAGCCCACGTAAAATCCCTGTCACACAGCATCACTCAAAAAACATTAGGACATTGGTCTGTAAAGGCAATAAGCCCTGCGTTCATTCAGCAGCTACCAGGCTAGCTGAGTGAGATGCTGGCCGTGTCACTCATGTGCCGCTCAGGGATGGCTGTGCCGCTCAGGGATGGCTGGGTCATAGGCAAAGGTAGATCAGGAGCAAGTCATGAGACGGGGTGGACAGTGGCCATGGCATAAACAGAGGTTTCAAGAATCTGCAAAGGGGGAGAAGGTGACATCTGAGCTGGTCACTGAAGAAGGGGAGGACGGCTATTACAGAAGGAACTAACAGTATCAGCAAAAGTGCCGAGGCTGGAAGACAGGAATGGCTCTAGAAAGCTTCCCGAGGAGGTCAGCCCTTGCTCAACATGACCATCATAGCCTTTGAAAGCCTTTCCGGCCACTCATGAGCACAGTCTCTCCGAGGGCCAATGCCTTCACCGGTCTAAGCTGGGCAGAGTGGGGGGAAGAGGGGGGTGACTGCTGCTTGCTTAAGGGACCCTCACAAAAACGGAACATCTGTCAAGGCCCAGTTTAAGCACCACCTTCTACCTCCCTCCTCCTCCTTCACACCTTGAACTTCTGGGAGCTCCAGTCACACCCCACCTCACAGCCTAGGCATAGGCGATGTATCTGTCAAATACGGCAGTGAGATGACCTTAACGTGTCTGAACGAACGAGGGCCCCTCCTAGACCCATTCATTTATTCATTCATTCACTTACTCCTTCAACAAACACATACTGAGGGACCACAGTAGGCCAGACCCTGCCATAGATACTTAGGAATGCACAATAAAGGATATGGTCCTTGACCCCAATGTATTTAGCCCCTAGTGGATGAGAAAGGCAAAAGAAAAAGTCCAAGGCCCTTAAGGGCCAGTCAGTTCTGCAGGGAGGTGGGAGGGAGAGGAAGGCTACATATAAAGGGGGTGGATGGTGGTTCTCTCCCAGCTTTGGCAGGGAATGGGTCCCTCGGTGACTCCTCCCCCCTCCCCTCCCAGACCCAAGGCAGAGCGGGGAAGACACGGGGAGCTGACAAACGGTGTGTGCAGCTGCCCGGGACACCTGAGCAGTCAGCTGCAGCCACACAAAGCCCACATTTGCTCCCTGCTCCCGCTGCCAATTCTACCTCAAAGGCACCTGAATTTAAGATTCATCAGAGGGCTCTGGCTGCCTGGGAAATAATGATTTATTTTCTCTCTCACTCACACACACGCAGACACACACGCTATTTGCAATCCTTTGTTCTCAGTTTCCTACACATTTAATTACCTCAGGATAAATCTGATTTCCCCTCTTGGAAAATCTCTCTTTTGTTTTCTTTTAATTTCCCTTTCTTTCACGTTACATTTGACAAAGTTGGGAGAGACAACCAAGACAGATGAGCACAGAGGGTGGGAGAAGCCAGTGTGGCCCGTGGAGGAGGGTGCCCGGATGACGCAGACTGCCTCAGCGACCAGAATGGAGCTATAAATTAGGAGAAGTGCCCTGTACTTATATTTAATTCAATAACTAACACTTACTCACATAAAAATAACTTATTTTCATTCTGGGAGGGTAAGGCCTAAATTTAAACAATCTTTCCGAGCCTGCCTGAAGAAAAAGTCTGCCAATTCTGCCTCCTCCTCCCCCTCAAGCTGGAGGCCTTCATCCGCTGCTTAGAGAGAAGGGAAGAGAGTCATTCGCTGGTAAAAGCCCAGGCCTGAGGGGAGAACTGCCTGGGAATCTCTGAAGGAAGAAAATACTCCTGGCCAGGGTCCTAAGAAATAAGCCTAAGAGATATTTTTAAAGGCAAGGCATCAAACGGATGGGATGGGAGCCACAAATGTCGAGTGAAATTCCTATTCTGATCTTGAAAGAAGGCGGGGTGGGGGTGGGGGTATAACTATTGATTTCCTGGCAAGTAGGAGGAGCCTGAGCCCTTCGAGGGAGGACTCTGCACTTCAGGATGCTGGATTTGGGCTCCTGTCAGGAATGGCATGCCCCCTCCTGGTTTGCCAGGCTCTGGTGGGGCTCAGTTTTGTCTGTCACTCGTGTGCTGGGTGGCCACAAGAGGGACACTGCCCCTTTCAGCCTCAGCCCCCTTGCCTTCCCTTCTTATTTTTTCATGTTTGTTTATTTTTGAGAATGGGGCAGAGAAGGGCAGGAAGGGCAGAGAAAAAGAGAGAGAGACAGAGGATCTGAGGCAGGCCCTGGGCTGTCAGTGCAAAGCCCACCTCAGGGCTCGAATCCATGAATCATGAGACCATGACCTGAAATGGAAGTTGGATGCTCAGCTGACTGAGCCACCCAGGCACCCCTACCTTGCCCTCTGACTTCCACTGTCACCTGTTCTCTACACACCCTGGCCAGGGTGTACGTATTATTAGTGTATTATTATTTCACTTAAGTCGGATCATCATTTACCTCTTCAAAACTTTCTAGTGGCTTCCTTCACACTCAGAGGGGGAAAACACTTTCAGCCTAAGCTGTGTCTCTGCAAAAGCTGTGTCTCTCCCGTTTTATGGGCAAACGGGAGAAAAAAATGTGAAACTACCAAATCCACTGACCCAGCTCCTTGGGTGAAAGCCACAGGCAACCATCATTTCATGTGCAATTATTTGCACACCTGTGCTTTAGTGGAGAACAGGGAATGTTGGCTGAAAGTATTTCAGGGTGGGCCAAACCTCCCTTCTTCAGTATAGTTTCAAGCCATGACATCATAATAAATAGGTCACCTGACTACTTCAGAGCGAAGGCTCTTTAATTTCCAGATCTCCACCTTCACCTACGTAGGATGAGGCAAGATGATGCTGAAGAGGAGCAGGGTCATCTCTACTTGTCAGAAAAGTAAGCTGAGGACAACTTACAAGCCCCACAGCACCTGACCTACTCCTCAGAACTAACCTCAACCTTGCCAAGATCTTCTCACCTCAAGGACTTTGTCCTTGCTGGGTCCTTTGCCTGGAATGCTATTCCCAAGCATCAATTCATGATACTTGGGAAGCCTGGAATGGTGTCTAATTTTCCTGCCCTCAGCTCAGAGAGGACTTCCTGGACTAACCACCTAAAGTAGCCCCGGTTCCAGACACTTTTTCTCCATCTTCCTTCCCAGGCCTTGTCTTAAGCTCAAATTCTTGTGACTGTTGCTTTAGACCCTTTCCCCCCACCCCACCAGAGAAAGGATAAGCTATATAGAGTGATGGGATTGAGACTAAAAGGGTCTGCTCCTCTCCTTTCTTCTCCAGAGTCATGGCTAAAGGGCAGATCCATTAAAAACAAAAAGTAAGAAACAATTGGGTGCCTCTTGCTATAGATGTATCAAGATTGTGGCTATATTTGGGCAAAGCCTGACAGTCCAGTCCATACTCCTAGGTTCTCTCCTTGGCCCCACCAGCCATGCCCACCACTTTTTCCTCAAGCTCTATCTCTGACCTAACCCTTCCTTTTCCTAACCTTTTCTTGGTGCCTCCTTGAAGGGTCAGCTCAGGAAAAGAGACCTCAAACAATGTTTAACCCTGAAATCTCATGGTTGTCACCTGGAAAGATTAAAAAAAATACTCTGCCCATACCCTACAAGGGCCAATTCAGTCAGAATGACAGGGGAGGGATGGGAGCTGACATTGTTATTTGTTGAAAAGCTCCCCAGGCTGTTCTCAAGTTTGGCCAGGTTAAGAACCTCTGGATCAGCACTTTAGGGACGTTTGCTATGTTTGCTACTTTTTCATGGGAAGATGACCCCTGCCTGCTCTCTGGGGCATGCTAAAGGCCACTGGGCCAATGCTGACCAGCCAGAGAGTCTGAGGCTCTGGATGATGGAGACTGACGGAGGTACTTAAAGGGATGGAGAAATAAGCCCGGTATCGCTAGGGATGGAGAAATAAGCAAGAAAAGCACAGAAACTGGAAGATGGGAAGTATGGCCCAGCCCACAGAAGGGTACAATCAGGCTCCAAGCCCAAATGGAACTGCCTTGCAAAGGAGGACTCAGGATTGGAGACTGTCTACTGTGTGGGAGCCTAGGTTGCTGATGTGGGGGTTCCCAACACTCCAAACACATACACACCTGGCAGCCCAGTGTCCCTTCATTCCTAAAGGGAGAGGATAAAACCTAGGATTGGCCATGACCAGCAATTCTCTCCCTCTTGAGGTCTATTAATTAAGAAGAAAGGAAAATAAAATGAGAAAGTAAAAACTAGATGAAATAGCTATAATAACCCATAAAGGAGTGGGTGATTTGTGCCCTCATGAAAGCCAGTCTCCAGAAGAGCTGCCACTACTGAGTGCAAGAACCTTACCTGGCTCTCCACAAAGGCCTGCTGGGCACCTGCTTCATGGATACATGGCCTATGGCACATACTCCTACCAGGCACGCAGCCTTCCAGATGGGACCCGGGTGGAACAGTGATCTGGAAGCTAGACAGGCATGTCTCTTCTACCAGTGCCTAAGCTCCATGAGGGCACACGATTGCTAGGGTTTAGCACAGTGCCCACCACCAGCCTATACTTGATTATTTACTCAATTAGGAATGGGCATTTCTTGATCCAATCAATAGGTATGGTCTTTCTACTAGAAGCAGCCTTCCCCTAGGAAGTCTGACTCAAAACTCAGCATCACTCTTCTATCAGTGAGGATTCCTGGTTATAGTAACAGAAATTGACTGTGTTTCAAAAAAGAGACAAAAAAGGAAGGCAGCCTTTTGGAAGAACATACAACAGTGCTCAGAATCGACAGACAGTCTGGGCAGGAGCCTAGGCAGGCAGGCCCCAGAGCCCCAGCCACACTTCAGGGAGGGTCTAGGCCATGCTATGCATTCCCAATAGCCTCTGTGCCCTGCTCACCCTCCTAATGACGTGGATGCACTTGCTAGGACTTAATGCTGTGGCAAATGTCCCAGTTCTCCCGAATCTTCCAGCCACTCTCTCAAAAGTCACAGCCTTAGTCAGGAGCATCCAGGTAGCTGGGCTACCGGGCAGGGTACCCATGCTCCAGCTCCCTGGAGGTGGGAAGGAGGAACACCCGGGCCCTTTGGATTTCCTCATACTCTCCCCACCTCCCCACCTCCAAGGGGAGTGTTCACACCCAGGTAGTACCCCTAACCACCTGCACACACCAGACGCATACCCACTACAACATGGAATCCCATCGTCAGCTTCCACAGCAACTTTATTCCATCAGACTTTGTATAAGTAGCTGAATTTAAGCAGAAATAAGCTCTCTTGCGAGGTGTGTAATTGAGTCAGTTTTACAATCTAGTGTTTACAATGTGCTAAAGCCACAGCCGAGAGGAAATGGCTGCAGTTGTAACATTAGCCTCTGGTTACCAAGGGAGGCTGGGGACACTGTCTGAGGGAGGCGTTTTGGTAGAAAGCAAGCACCTATAGAAAAGCAGATCATTTCCAACCTATGGCCTGGGAGTGGGGGAGCAGCAGTTGCAATCTTGGCTGGAGGCAGGGATCTGGACAAGATTACTTTTCTTTCCTTGTGGAGTTTAGTCCCAGGATTGTCAGCCCAGGGGCTGACCCGTCCTCCCATTCCCCCTCCTGCTGCCACACTAAGGGTGTCTGTCTACATCGGCAGCCAGTTGTCCCAGAGGTATCCTCTGCCATCTGGGCTCTGAGGCACACTGAGGTGATACATGAGTCAGGCTGCTGCGTCCCAGTGCGTGCAATCTGCTCAGCTCCCATCCTCCCCAACAGGCAGGCACCCATCTCACCACTATCCGTGAGAGGGTGAGCACCGCTGGGTAGGCATCACAGGGAGAGACCACACTCCACACCTTCCTCAATCCCCTGGTATCTGTTACTAAAGTCCTGAGATGATGAGGTTACCGTCACCTGTTTCATGGCTTTTGGTACAAGCAAGGTGGGTCAGTGACGCCCACTTCTGTGCTCTCAACTTTCCCTTCTCCTAAGTACAAAAGACACCCCTCCAGTTGGGCACAATCCTACCAGTGGGTTAAAGGTGGGAGTGATTCTGGAAACTGAAAGGCGGCCTTCACTCTGAAGAGGTCAGGTGCCACATCTATTATGATGTCATGGCTTGAAATTAACTGAAGAAGTGAGGTTTGGCCCACCTTAAAGTATTTCCAGCCAACATTCCCTGTTTTCCAATAAAGCACAGATATGCAAATTACAGCACATGAAACGATGGGTGCCTGTGGCTTTCACCCAAGGAGCTGGGTCAATGAGTTGGGTAGTTTCAGACTCTCTTCTCATTCATCATTTGCCAGTAAAATAGCCTTCCCAGAGACACTAGCTGAGAACCTGGGCTGAAAGAGACTCCCCTCTCATGGAGTTGGCCCATGGGAGCCTCAGAACTGAGTTGCTACAGCTACAGGAACTGGGGCAATGGGGACAGAGTGCCAGGCACTTATTGGTTATGTGCCCCCACCCATTAGACAAGTTGATCTGGGAAGAGAGGGGAAAATAGGCCAATTAATTGTGGATCAAATTAAACCACATCCTGGACTTGGCCAAGAAAGAAAGGTAGAGGAAAGCAAAGTTGTTTCTGAGGCCTTCTACCTCCTCCCATAGATCTCCAGCTAAATGCAAACAAAGAAAAGGGATTTTTCTTGTAGGAAGAGAATATCAATCTTTATTAAAATAAAGAAACAGCCAGCACTATAATCCACATAGTAGAAAAATGCAGGGGAATTTGGAAGAGTACTGAAAGCTGACAAACGTCAGACATTGGGTAAGTTCCAGATTTCTCTAAAAGCCAATATAGCGTCCAGAAAGTCCTCCCAGCATATGAGAGTTGCCAGGTGCAGAGGAAATTGTGGGAGTCTGTGGCACAGTCCAGAGGGTGTTCTTCTACCTCTGCCCCCATTTTCAGGGCTCCTGGGCAGATAGACCCCAACCCAGGGGAACTTCCAGAAGAGACTGTGGAGGAGGGAGGGAAACAGCCTCAGTGGGTCACAGCCCCCAGCACCTGTGACAAAAAGATGCATCCCTACGCATCATTGTTGCTCTGCAGAAGAGACACTAAAGGGAGAGCGGCAACCACTCACAGGCCTATGGGAGAAAGGTTTCCTGAATTAAAAGCTTGAAAGTACCATCTGAAAAAGCCAGAATATGTCCCAAGATCAAATCAAGACATATCCTGGCGAATCACTAAACTTCAAGAGTAAAGAAGGACTCCTCTGGACATCCAGGTGGAACAAGGCAAATCACCTAAAAAACATAATATATTTAAAAAAATAACACTCTGGCTTTGCCCCAGACTGACCACGGCAATGCTCAATGCCACAAGACACTGAAGTAATGTCCACAGTCCTGAGGAAAAAAACATTTAGGTCACGATGTGTTTTAAAGCCAGGCAGATTGCTCGCCACCCCATGCACACAAACTGGCAAGAAGATCCAGGCGTTGACAAGAACACCACCATTCGGGGAACACAGCACCAATGAGCTGCGAGGGCCAGGTGGGTGGAGGTGGTGAGGGAGGAAGGAATCTGGTTAATACTGAAGTAAAAAAAAATTAGAAACTGTCTACCAAACCGTGGTTCCTAAGGGCAGCAACATTGACATCATAAGGGAGCTTGTTAGAAGTAAAGACCCTCAGGCCCCACCTCAGACCTACTGCAGTAGCATCTGCAATCTACCCAAACCCTCAAGCGATTCATGTGCACTTTAAAGCCTGGGACTCATTAGGCTGAAATAAAAAACCCAGTGAAAGACAGGGAATGGCACTGGAGGGAGTGGAGGGCAAGGCAAAGCCTCCCAGGCAAGGAACAGAACATAGGTGCTTCACCCCTGCTCCATGTAAAAATAGTACCATAAGACATCCAGAGTTGGGACCAGGAGAGTGGCAGCACACAGACAGACACTGAAATTTTAGAACTGGGAATAAAAAAATAGCATCTCCCCCTGCCTCCCAATAAATAAATAACTTTACAGAAATTCTTTCAGAAACTGAAAACTTGTAATGAAGAGAAATATTTCTGAACTCCAGCACTTTTTAAAGTTCCATTCGAATTTTTTTGTCTATTAAATTCAAATCAAATTAAACATATTGCTTTTAATTTAAAAATGTGTACAGTACCATTCTATTTTTGTAAAAGTGTTTCAATTTACCTAATTAGCTATCATTCTATCAGAGAAAGAATGTGGTGATGATGTTCACCAAATGTTAATTTCTTCTCCGTGGTGGAATTAGGAAGTAATTTTTTCTTTTTTTCTTTTTCGTTTTCCTTTTTTTGGGTACTTTTGCGTATTACTTGAGAAAACAAATAATGGGCTTGAATTCACTTCACAAAAAATGTTCTTCAAAAGCATACTCAGAAAGGTCTTTGTTTAAAGTAACAGATTTCAATGATGTTCTAGTTAGTACTTTGTATAAATCTTAAGGAAAAAAATAATTAAAATGAGGTTAAAAGAAGACAGATTGGAAGATGAGCTAGCTTACAACTGAACTAGTCTAGGTCCAACAGACCTAGATTTTCCAGTATCAGGATGTTAGGAAAATCTTGCAATGGTTTGCACTGAGAAGTTTCTCTGGCAGTCTGCAGACCCTCTGGCCCTCGCCAGGGTTCTGGTGCCCTGGGCAGGTGCCTGCAGCCTGGGCGGTGGCCCATCCTTAAACTTGCCCCTCCCAAGTGAGCCTACCAAGGCTGGCCTTAGCTTCTCTCTCCTCTGCTACCTCTGCACCACTAACACCTACATACAGGAGAGCCTGCCCATTGTACTACCTTAGCTGCCCAGTAAACTACTTGAAGCTCTAAGAAATAACTCAGAGCCACACTCCAGACTACTGTTTCTCAAACTCTGATGATTCTCAGAATCACACCTGGAAATATTGTCCAAGTGGTCCTGATCTCTGCCCGACCCCCCAAAGTGTGAGGAGTGAACCAGACTCTGTAGATGGGCCATGGCTTCGGTGGACTTCTGGTCTTCCCAGAAGGCTCTCGTTGTGGCCGGGCTGAGAACCCCTGCTCTCACATCTGCTGCTCTTGGATCTAATGAAGGATGTGGGTTTATGCTGCCCCTGTCTCCCCAGGCAACCCAGGGCCCTGTGACTCTGCAGCAGAGTGTGATGGGTAGGCAAGTCCATCAGGCCAGTGACAAACCCAACCAGTAAAAGGTCTGCCAGCACTGAACACACTTATCTCACAGCCACTCAGATACATGGTTTACGTTCCCCCTCTCAAGGCACACTAAACTGTTGCTTAAGACAATAACTACACTAAAGTTATCTTCTAGATCAGCCTCATCTTTCCACAGCTGGAATGACCAAAGACCAAGGTGTCAGGTAATGGCAAAGCAGACCTTCTTCTGCTGGCTCTGTGCCATTCCCATGAGTTAGGAAATGCAGCCATGCATTCACAACAGAGCGGGGACACCTCTGGAGGGAGATTATCTAACAACCCCTAGTGGTCACCTTCAGTCTTCCACTCTGCTGAGAGAAGACTCTACAGGCACTGCGGGCCCTGCAGAGACTACTCTGAAATCTGGAATTTTCCAAGTCGTCTTTCTGGAAGCTGAACATGCCAGTGCACTCACTGAAATCCACTCAATAAGATGATGTGATGAAGGCTGCACTTAACCAAGGCCACAGAAGTGTAGTACTTAGGAGCACACACTCTGGGGCCAGCCTGCTTGGGTTTAAACCCCAGAGGTATGACTCTGGTACAAGTTCCTTAACCATTCTCTGTGCCTCAGCGTCCTTATCTGTAAAATGGGGATAATATACCCTTGCCTCACAGAATGCTTGAGGATTAAATGAGTTCATATACATGTGTGTGCATAGGACCATGTCTGGCACACGATAAGCACTATGTGTATGTTCATTATCTGTGTTCTCAAATTGTACCTACAGGTCTGAAGGTAACTATCCTTCTCTCCTATTTCAGTTCCACACACTGAGCCGGTGCTTTGTCCTGAGACCTCCCTTCCTCCCATCACTTTCACTGCACAATCTACTTCTTCCATGGCAGTCAGAACTCAGGCACTATGTTTTCTCCTTCCCCATTTGCCCCATGGCTCTCCCCATAGACCTGGGCATCTCGATTTTGGCAGAGTCTGAGCCCCTCGTGATCTCACCATGGACATGACAGTTGGCTGAGACCTTAGCCATCCCATTAGTAATAATTCTGTTAAGCAACTGTAACCTGTCAGCCTTGAGGAATGGGATGTCACCACCTGACATTGCCCTTGGTCCTGACCTAATCAACATTTTAATCCATAACGTGGAGGAAAAATATTTAACAGAATGTATATCATATCAGGAAGTGACAGAAAGCTGGAAGAAATGACCCAAGTGCTGGCGAGTGAGCTAAGATTCACTCAGATTGATCAGGGGGGTTCGGAATTCTGGACCGAAGCCAAGAGAAGGTGCTGTTCAGACAGGATAAATGTACATAAATCAAGGAGCCTTGGCTCCGCAGTGCACTCTGTGAAGAAGACAAAGGAATGCCAACTGACTACCTGCTTCCTGCCCTGATCCAGGACAGAGCTGCATCCCCCACTGTCCTCTCAACTGAAGAGGTTCCTTCCAAAGAATTCTGTGCTGCTGTGGAAGCCACAGGATAATAAGAACATGAATGACTAGAGTTTGAAGAGAATTCATTTTTTCATGGATCCCCTCACCACCCTCATGTTTCTTGCTTTATCTTTGCAAGTCGCTGGCCTAAGAGCTGCTAAAGCAAGGACTATCCTTGTTCTGGTTCTTTGGAAGGTCAAAGAGTATGGGTTGGAATCCAGGAGATGCACTTGATGGGAGCACAGGCTCCACAAGGATCAGGAAAGAGTAAGCCTACTGTCCTTAGCTGTGGACAGAGGCTTTCAAGGCTGGGAAGGGAGCAGATCAAGGATTCCTGCTGGGTTAGGTAGCTAGATCCCTCAGGCTCTCTTCCAAATGCCATTCCAGGGCCCCATGAATCACATGATAAAGTTGAGGCAGCAAGCAGAGGGAGGAGGGAGGTTAAGGAAGGAGTAAATTGAGTCAGCCCAGCCAGCCAGCCCTCCCTGGTGCCTCCAGGCTGCTCCTGACCTGTTCCTGTCTTGACCTGGGACCAAGAAGACTCCTGATCTCTGGAGTCTCCCACACATAAAGCATAAACCCCAAAGAGCGATGCAGATTAAGTCTACCAGGGGCATCATGTTTTAGCTGTCAGGGTAGCAAAGATCCAAACACTTGCTATCAGACTGTGTTTGGCATCAAACCAACTTTGTATCTCACTCATCAGAGCATTACCTAGCAAAATCTTTTAAAAGAAAGTTTGGTATCACATATCAAAACTTTAAATGCACACACTCTGTCATTGTATAACCCCATTCCTGGAGATGTATCAGGCAAATACACGTGCTTTCCTACAGAGCTCTCTATTGTACAAAGATGTTCAGTGCAGCAGCATCCTGGGTTTTTTGTGTGGTTTTTTTTTGTTTGTTTGTTTGTTTTTTTCTTTTTAGGCTTTAGCAGCATTATTTCCCTCTTTCTATCATCATTTCTTAATATTGTGGTGAAACATGTTATATGCTAATTATCAATTTAACTACTTACAAGCATATAATTTAGCAGCAGTAAATAGTTTCACAATAACACCCATAACTATCTATACCCAAAGCATTTTCATCATCCCTAACATAAAACTCTGTGCACATTAAGCAAGAACCCCCATTCCCTTTTCCTCCTTCCCACATAACCTCTCTTCTTTTTTGTCCCTATACATCTGCTGATTCTAGGCACCTTACATAAGTGAAATCATAAATATTCATCCTTCTGTGTCTGTCTTCTTTCACTTAGCATACTATTTTCAAGGTCCATCTATGTTGCATCTATCAATATTTCATTCTTTTTTATGGGTGAGTGGTATTCCATTATGTAGACATACCACATTTTTTCTCCATTCATCTCCTGATGGGCATCTGGGTTGTTTCTACCTTTTGGCTATTGTGAATAGTGCTGCTGTAAACATTTTTGTGCAAATATCTGTTTGAGTCCCTGCTTTCAATTCTTCTGGGGAGTATTTTTACTGGCAAAAAGATAGGAAACAAACCACATAGCTATTAATAAGGGATTAGTAAAATAAGTTATCGCATATCCACACAGTAGAATACCATCCAAACCTTCAGAATGAGGCAGGCTTATGAGTTCTGGTATGGGACCATCTATAAGACATTACATTAAAAAAGAAGAGGAGCAAGAGGAAGAGGAGGAGGAGGAAGGGGAGGGAGGGAAGAAAGGGAGAGGAGGAGAAGAGAAGGAGCGGCATGGACAATGGTGGTAGCAGGAGGAACTGACTGCATGCCTGATTTATAGACTGTCTCTGAAAGGCTCCACGGGAGTGGGTAAGAGCAGTGCTCAGGAGGCCAGTGGGCCCAGGGTCAGCAGCAAGGAAAGATTTATTCTTCACTGTATGCCCTTTGTACTGTTGGAAATATTTTAATGAACTGGATGTTTTGCCTTCTGAAAATTAATCAATATGCTTCTTAATTGGCATGTGATCTCTTAAGATCTTGAAAATGGTCACAGGTCCAGCAGAAGGTGGGGTGTGTGACAGCCAGGAGGCTGCAGAACTGCCCTGGAAAATGGAAGCAAATAACCATCCGACATTTATCCCTTCAAGTCCTACGAACATCACTGCTTCCCCATCTTCAAACAGAGTTCACTGTCAAAAGCCTCCCCGGTGCCTTGTAGTCTCTCAATTCTAATCCCCATGTTTCTTCTTTTCTTCCACCTCTCCCTAGAAAAGCCATTTTGATAGCGGCAAGGTGAAGGGTGTGGGCTCACACCTCTGGAAAGTGAGCCCATAGTGGGGCTTCAAAGTTGCAGGGAAACCCTGCCCTGGGGAGGGTCACGCTCCATCAAGAGAGACCCCTGGCAACCTCCTCCAGGCTGGGTATGTCAAAAAGGTTTCTGCTCAGAGCCAGTGGAACAGACCTCACAGGATGATAATCAAATCATATTTGAAAATGAGATGAGGAGAAGGGAGTCAGAACAAAAGCCAGTGAAAAGAAAAAGAAGTTGGAAGTCGCAGAAATTGGCATTCTGTATTCTAAGGACTTTTTGGCTCCTAGCAGGGTTTGAGATTAGTGTTGATAATAGCTTCACCATAGGATCACAAAGAAATCAATGGAATTGGGACCAAGGCAGGATCCATTTATCTTCTTGGGGTGAAATAGAAGGTGTGATTTTAAAAAGACAAATTATACCGAATGCGTGTAATTGATGTGCATACACAGAACCATGCAAGGAAGGCCAACTGCACACAATTGCACAATATCAGGCATTATTCTCATCAAGAATTTCTTGTAACAATGCCAACCCCAGGGCACGGTTCAAGTACTCTGGAGAGTAGTACTAGGAATTGAGTTCTAGAATATGCTGGATGATTTCTGCATGGTTAATTATTTGTTTGAAAGGGCAATGAAGAAAACTGAAAGGAAAAGCCAATTTGCAGGTCCTGCTTTATAATGAAACTACTTGGTTGGGACAGGACTCCAGGGATTACTTAATCCATCCCTCTGCCTCTCATTTAAATGGACTGTCTACACCTCACATGAATTCTCCCCCTTATTTTAAAAGCCTTTATTTAAGTGAGTGTCCCCTCATTGAACCAGATATATACCCTCACGGGCACGGATGATGGCCTCATCACTTTTATGGTATCAGTACCTGACACACAGAAGGTTCTCAAAGATGTTTTATTTATTAATTGATTAATTAGTTAATGAAGTAAGATTAAGATCCTGTTTTTCAACCCCAGAAGTCTATCATAAGCCAAGTTCAGTGCTGGCTATTTTACAAGCTTTCTTGTCCAGCTGACAGTGCTGAGCCAGGCTGGCTGAGTTCAAGTCAGCCCTCAGAGAGGTAAATGCCTGGAGAGGGGTTGGCCAGGGACACAGAGGGGAGTGAGGACAAGCACTGCCTGGTGTCTGGGGACCAGAAAAGGACATCGCCACAGCACAGTACTGTGTGTCCGCAGACAATGAACTTCGCGTCTCCGGAGACTATGGGGAGCAATACCTCACAATACCCGAAAGGAGAGGAAAAGAGGATTTGGGTCCAGAAGAAGCCCCTCTCCTGGCTAAACCAGAGCCACTGCCTCAAAGCCTTCCTCAAGCCTTCCAGAAAGGCAGTCAATGTCAGCATGTGGCAAAAGGCCACCTGAAGTGAGAGCCTTTCAAAGCTCTCTCACGGTGCCACCCAGCATCCAGCTGAGAGGCCAATTTCTGCCCCTAGTCTGCCCCAGGGCCCTAGGGCTGCCAGGAACCTTTTTTCATTCTTCTCCTTTTCTCTACACCAGGCCTGGCAGTGCCCTGCTCCCTCCTTTGCAAGGAGGCAGAAGAAGGGGGCACGCCCTCCCCCCATCTCCGCTGTCCCCTTCAGGTGAATCCACCACAGCCCGCCACCCTCCCGTCCCCACTGACAGGAGCCCTGCCTGCCTTACTGGGCACTGGCCGGACCCAGGGGGAGGTAGCCCTTGTCCTCTGGAGCTCACAGACCACGTCTTCTGTCCACATGGCTGACTTCACCCTGTGCAGATCAGAGCAGACCGGCTTTTTCAAATACTCCTTCTCAGCCTGCAAATTGTTCTTTCTAGTCACAACCTCCTTCCCTTAGGATATAAAGCTGATCAAATCTTCCCCATTCCAACAACAGCAACATCAGTAACCAAAACAAAAACCTTCTGGCATGCTGATTTTCCCTCGGGCTCTCTTTTTTCTCTTCCTCCTTTTCTTTTTTTTCCTTCAGTCTGCACGGAACTGCTTCCTCTTCCTCAACCCGCTCAACCTTCCAACTCAGGAGAGGACTGTCACTATCTTCCGACACTAAAGGTCATCAGTGATGGCCCAGGAATGCAATCTCCTCCCTCATCACCCTTCTCAGCCAGCTGGGCTAAGACTGTGTCGTTGACTGGTCTTCCCTCTGGTGTCCCCCAGGCACCGGTGCTTCCTCAGACCTTCTCCCCTCCCCCAACCTCTGCGCCTGCGAATTCTGTGCCTCCCTCACTGGCCTATGCCCCTCTGCCTGCTGCTGCCATGTCCCTCAAGGTTCCCCTGTCCACTCTCCTTTCCTTCTCCTCTGTATGTTCCCTTTCTTGGCAATCATATCCCAGTGTAGTTCAAAAACTACTTATTAGACAGCAGGCACAAGGCACTGCGTTAGACACTGTTGGTGTTGTGGTTATAATTCTTTCCAAAAGCTGACAGACAAATGTCAGGCAGAGGGGCGGGGCCGGACTGATAGATAGATGATTTAACACACTACATGAAGAAGACTTTCAGGCTCAAAGTGGGGAGAGCAGTCCCCAAGACACTCCCAGTCTTTCAGTACAATTATTATGATGTCAGACAAACAGCAAAAGCTCATGACAACCTTTCTTCAAATTAATACTGAAAGATAAGCCAGTGTCCAAGTAGGGGAGAGGAGGATGCACCAGAATGGATGAGAAAACCCACTCAAGTTAGGACACTATTTCCCTCACACAATGACCCAAAACAGAATCTGCCAGAGGAAAAAGGCAGTAAGCGCCGCCCACCGTCTCTGTCTCAGAGGCCCGGGCTGCTACCAGGGAGGAGTTGGGCTATGCTGAAGATCAAGGAAGTTTCCATTTCACCCCTTATGTTCTCTTCCCTTCCCAGAACACGGCTGCATAGAACATGGTTGCCCAAGGCCTGCAAGTGGCGTCAAGCATCTGGCAGCTGCTGGCCAAAGCGGAGAGCACTCGCGGAAAGGGGTGAGGAGAGAACTGCACAGAAGTGGTACTGGCAGGGGCCACTATGTAATCTTCTCATACAGCATCAGACCAGAAGAAACAAAGAACCAGATGCTGTAGGTCAAAGGAATATGCCCCCTGTGCTGAGCAGAGACACACCAAGGGAGACATTTCAGACATGAGCAGGGGATGAGGACTCTGCAGCTAATGCACCTGAAAGTGAGCAGAAAGAGAGCCTCAGGATAAACCACTCACCCTGTTTGTGGAGCCTCACCAAGTCCCACAAAGCACATCATGCTCGAAGGAAAAGGGAAAACACTGCATATACCAGAATGGGAACATCATTCTTTAGACTCCAAGGAAGAGTACACCTCTAAAGACGAGATGCCCAGGAACGCAAAAGAAAAATTCAGGAAGACGTATGCTTTTTCAGTGTGTACAAGAAAGCATGGCTTCTCAGCCACAGGAGGAGAAAGTCCCAAGAAGGCACCATCTGCAGGATGAGATGGAAAAGAAGATGCTTTCCAAGAGGGGAAAGATAGCAAGGGAACTAAAAATGCAATCACAGAAACAAAGCCACTTTGCAGGCAGGGAAGACTAGCAGTGAAGCTTCAGCATATCAAGTCAGTAACATAGAAAACAAATGGCAAAGAAATTAAAACAATATGGCAGAAGGTGAAAGAGCTGGAAAATAGAGAATGAAGAGCCACATGCAGATAACGAGGATTCCTAAAATAGAATCCACAAATGAAGCACAAGAGAAATGAAAGATATAATGTAATGAAATGTTACCGAGCTGAAGATAAAGGCCTGTGTGTATAGCCAGATGGGCTCACCAGGCAAAGTCAGCAAAAAGAGACCCTAGACACATCATGGAAAATAATCAAGATAATGTTGGAGAGACAAAGCAGTGCTCACAGGTTGAATAAGGTGGCTTCAGACATCTCTGACACAGAACAGACCTGAGGAGAGAGGAGAACATGGGCAGTAACGCAGAGGACCTTTCCAGTCCGGGGGAAAGAGTGAATGACTCAGTGACACAAGGTAGCTGCTGGAAAACAAATTAAAGCCCTTTTTGATACCAAATCCCCAAAATGAATCCCTATTGGATTAAATACTTAGATGAAAATTTGAGCCATAAAAATAAATATGGCAAAACACAGATGAATATTTATGTAAGTTTCAGGGGAAACAGGACTTTCAAAGAGGGAACCAGAGGGAAAAGCACATAAGGAGAAAGACTGATAGAATAACTACAGAAAAACTTTAAGGTTTGCTGCAAAAATATAGTTCTAAATCAAATTACAAAACTAGGAAAAAATGAAATATATATGATGAAGGTACATATCATTCAAATCGGTAGAAAAACGGGTAAAGTCTATAAACAGGTGATTAACAACAGATGAAAGACAAGCAAGTATTTAGTCCAATTGGTAATCAGATTTAAAAATCTAAATTCAAATAGCTAAAATTCAGCATTTTTCAGCTATCAGACTAACCTAAAACAAAGTGAATTATAAGGACCATGGTGGGAACAGTCAGAGGTCACTCACAGTCATCTAGGATCTGAAGGACCCATCAAGACAGCATCTCTGACCGGCAACTGGAAATTTTTATCAAATGGTGTGGTTCATCTATACAATGGAATACTTCACGGCAATGAGAAAGAATGAAATCTGGCCATGTGTAGCAACATGCATGGAACTTGAGGGTGTTATGCTGAGTGAAATAAGTCAGGCAGAGAAGGACAGATACCATATGTTTGCACATATAGGTGGATTAGGAGGAAGCTAACAGAGGACCATGAGGGAGAAGAAGGGGAAAAATAGTTGGGGAGAGGGAGGGAGCCAAACCATGAGAGACTCTTGAATGCTGAGAACAAACTGAGGGCTGATGGGGGTGGGGGAGAGGGGAAGGGGGGTGACGGGCATGGAGGAGGACACTTGTGGGGATGAGCACTGGGTGTTATATGGAAACCAACCTGATAATCAACTATTTTAAAAAATTAATTAATTAAAAAATAAAAAGTAAAAATTTGAAGCTAAAAAAATGGGGAAAACTTTAATCCAAGAATTCTGCTTAGACTTTATCTTTAGAATATCATCCATTAAGTTAACAAACATATGTGAACAAGGAACTTCATCAGGTATTATTATAATAGCAGGAGAAAAAAAGTGAAATGACCTACAGGTCTCAGTTTAGTGAAATAAGTTACTGAATTTAATAAAAGTCAAGTGTTAACATGATAACATAGGCACCCACTGACATGGAGGTAGA
The DNA here is from genome assembly GCF_003009895.1 of Hyaena hyaena. Taxonomy (NCBI): domain Eukaryota; kingdom Metazoa; phylum Chordata; class Mammalia; order Carnivora; family Hyaenidae; genus Hyaena; species Hyaena hyaena. The sequence continues at coordinate 1,286,719 of NW_024081206.1, forward strand.
AACAATACATTATTTTTTAAAAAGTCATAAAAGTATATGCCACCATTTTTTATAAAATACACACACACACACACACACACACACACACACCATACGCCAAAACATTACTAATAGTTATGTCTAGATAGTAAGATGACAGCTTTTTCTCCTTTACTTTACTTGTATTTCTATTTTTTTACCATGAATATGAATTATGCATGAATTATTTCCAACTTATTTTAAAATACAATTAAAATGCCCTAGAGTGCAATTTCTGGGTCATGTGATAATCACGTCTTAAGTTTTGAAAGAAATCATAACACTCTTTTCCAGAATGGTACTGGTAATGTGTGAGAGCTAGTTTCTAATATCCTTGCCAGCATTTGGTATTATCACTAACTTTAATTTTAGCTATTCTGATTGATATGCAGTGATTTCTCACTGTGGTTTTAACTGATATGTTCCTAATGACTAATGATGTTCAACACCATTTTATGTGCTTATGGTCCATCTGTATAAAAATGAAAATTTAACTTCACACAAAAATTTATATATGAATGTTCATAGCAGCATTTATTCATAATTGTCAGAAACTAGAAACAACCCAAACTGTCTCTCATTAAGTTAAACAGTCTAAAGTACATCTATACTGGGGCACCTGGGTGGCTCAGTCGGTTAAGCATCCGACTTTGGCTCAGGTCATGATCTCATGGCTCATGAGTTCGAGTCCACATCAGGCTCTGTGCTGACTGCCAGCTCAGAGCCTGGAGCCTGTTTCAGATTCTGTGTCTCCCTCTCTCTCTCTGACCCTCCCCCGCTCACGGTGTCTCTCAGAAATAAAGAAAACATTAAAAAATTTTTTAAGTACATCTATACCATAGAATACCACTCAGCAATCGAAAGGAACACACTTATGATACATACAACTTGGAAGATCTCAGTTGAATTATGCAGAGTAAAAAAGAAATCCCTAAGGGTTATAAACTGTGTAATTCCATTTATACGGCATTCTTTAAAATACAGAATTATAAAGACAGAAAATAGACTGGTTGTCAGGGGTGAGGGAGGAGGAGGAAGGGAGTTGGCTATGGCTATAAAAGGGGATCACTAAGGATGCTTAAAATAAATTGCTCTGTATCTTGACTGTGGTGATGGCCCTCTGATTCTACACATGTGATAAAACGGAATAGATCTACATACACACACACAGAGTGAGTGCATGCAAAAACCGGTGAAATCTGCCTAAGATCAATGGATGGTATTGATCAGTGTTAATTTCCTCCTTGTGACATTGAACTACAGTCATGCAAGATGTTCTCATTGGGGAGAACTGGATGAAGGGCACATAGGTTTCTCTGTATTGTTTCTTATATCTGCCTAAGAATCTATAATTTTCTCAAAATAAAAAGTTAAAAACAATGGGACAAAATATACAATAAAAAATACAACAAAATATGTGTCAAGCCATAGTTATGCAAGAAGCCCCATGATCACTGGCGGTCAGAGAGGCACAGTGGGACTTCTGTCCCACGAGGGATTCCGGGAGGCATTCTGAGGAAAGGACTGAGGAATCTGGAGTGACTGCAACCAGCAAGAGCATCCCCAGGCACAGAGCAAGAGGCTGGGGACGCAGCCTGCGGTCCTGGGAAGACTGTATCTCTGGGAGGGCAGACAGGAAGAGAGGATGCCCTGGGAGGGCCAACTTTTTTCCCCATGGTGTCATGCTGTTTTACTTATTTATCATATCACTCATGTATTAAGTCATTCACTCATTTGTTCAACAAATATTCTCCATGGGACAGACAGTACCCCATAGCCTGGGAATAGATGACAAGTAAAAGACCAGCCTTGCCCACCCCACTCCAGCCAAGATCTTGACAGGGAGATAAACAAACAGAAATAGCAAATACATCATTGTGTGATAAATGTTGTGACAAGGTATGTACAGATATGCACAGGGTATGTGTATGGAAGAGGCATCCAACTCTGGAAGAAGTGGCACCTGGGCTAAAACCAGAAGCCTGAGTGACAGCAAGCCAAAGGAGGAAAAAGTCGGGGAGAATGGCCTTTGAGAGAAAAGCAATCAACGGTTTGTACAAAGGCCCAGAGGTAAAAACTGTGTGTCACACTTGGGGAAACCCAAGACATTAAATGCAGCTGGAAAGCTCATCCAACCCAGGAGCCCACAGCATCCTGAACGCCATACTGAGGAGTCTGGCCTGCTCTTAGGGGGCTGGAGAGAATCCACTGAAATCTTTTCCACAGGAGAAGATCATTCTGAGAGAATGAGGGAAATAAACCGGGGTGGTGCAGGGAATCCCAGCTCCAGGCCAACACCACATAGCCCTCTGAAGCTCTCACACAGCTTCCCGGGCTCCCCGTGCCGCGCTCAGCACACGACTCCTTAGGGAGCACGGAGTTCTGATGGTTTATGGAGTTCCGAGCTCCTGGGCCAAGCTCTCTCCCATCCCCGATCAATTGCTCCCTGTCACAAGCTGATCTTGCTCCAGTTCTTTACTTTCTGGATCATAAAGTTGTCCTCCGTGTGACTTAGGAGGCTCTCTGGTGCCAGGCATTTATAACCCAGAGATACCTGTGCAGTCAGCAGCCCCCATTAGTGTGCTGCTTGACAATTTAGCTGTCCCCTCCGAGGCCAGGATTAGATCTATCTGTTTCCCCAGGTCTTGCTCGCTTGGCATGGGGATGAGACTGGATGGCTTCCCGGGCTGTGCTTTGGCAGCAAGGGCAGCCGGCAGCCTGTGCGGCCGTGCTTCAAAAGAGACCAGGCAAGCACCGCAGAGAGGCAACCTGGTGGTGCGCGCAGCAGGGACAGGGGCACAGCCCCCTCGCGGGCCAGCCAGGCATCGTTCCAGACCTTGAGATGCCTGCTGGGAACAAATATACTCTGGACAAAGGCTTTCAGAAGAGCACAGGGGCTGGTGGAATGGGGGAAGACCACCAGTCAGCCCCAAACCCAGTGAAAACCAAGAGGCAGAAAACCACAGAGAGGCTCCTCTCACCAGCGGTGTCCAGGGCCCACAAGAGTAGGACCAGAGAAAGAAGGGGGCTTGCATGGTTCTGTTCCATCCATTGTCTTACTGCAGGTGGACGGATGAATGAGAGAGGCCTTGCCCTCCGGGAGCTCCCAGCACAGAGGAAGGTATGACAAGCCACCAAGGCTCCACCTTGCCACCATCTGACCCCGTACACTCTGTTTTCTGTTGGAAGCAAACTGCTGAGGGTGTGGGCTCACGAGATTTTGAGGGCATCACCTCGGCAGCCCAACCACTAGCAAAGATCCCTTTCGCTATGTCAGGATCATTTTTTGCTCATGTTCAAATGCCTACAGTAGTGCCTGGCACACAGGAGATCAAAACTAATGGGATGTTTGTCTCGCTGTAGCCCCTTTGTCTCAAGAAACAGGAGCACAAGCAGCTTGCTTTCACTACACTGACCTGGTCCTGGGGCCAGAGGGAAGTTTGGAGCATGCATCGTTTGCCACATGGCAGGGGACGCCTATCCCAGAGGCATCACCAAGTTCTCATAAGCTTGCAGCCTGAAGTGAGAGGTTCCTATAGAGCCAGGAGAGCAGATCTCAGGCCTTCATTTTCACTCCAAAGCAGCCCATTCGCTCCCTGGACCACCCCCTCAGGTTCAGGGCTGGTGTCTTGGCACCATAAATCACAGGTCTCTATAGCCACGGTGCGTCACTTAAGGTGTCAACATCAAGCCCATTTAAAATATGACCTTTAAAAAAAACTAAAAGGAAAAAAAAGTCAGGTTTTCCTTACAGTACACCTGGGATTAAAGTTTCTACAATGTAGCTGGGAAAAATAGAGGCAGAGAGAGTCACAGGGAGAAATGGATGACTAGAAAAAACAGCCCTGGAAACAGGCCTGCTTCTAGACTCAGCCACAGAGGGAAAGTCCCAAGAAAATAACTGCACACTGCAACTTGGAGAAGAAGACAAATTTCACCACGGAGAACAGAGCCAGGCAAACAACAGAGGCGTGGCCTTGTGTGAAGTGTCCGTGAGGGCTCCTTGAGGTTGTGACATCTGAGCTGCAATGTGACTTAGAGGATGAGGGGGAAGAAAGGGAGGCATGAGCCAGGCAGAAGGATCAATGCTGGAAAGGCCTTAAGTTGGAAGGCCACAGATAGGGCTAGGCAAGGAACGGGATGCTGGCTCACAAGAAGGGCAGCCAGCAAGGGGGACAGCGGTGTGCACTGGAGTTAGGGGTGAGGCAAGCAATCCATGCAGGTCTGTGGGGCCCCTCTGAGGCACAACTGGTGGGTTAGGGTTCTGAGAATTCCCTCTGGACCCCCTCATTTGGATGGCTAGAAAGAAGCAAGCTGAAAGGGTCTTTCTAAACATCTTTTTTTTTTTTTTTTTTTAGAGAAGCCTGGGTGGCTCAGTTAAGCATCTGACTTTGGCTCAGGTCATGATCTCATGGCTCATTGGTTCGAGCCCTGTGTCAGGCTCTGTGCTGACAGCTCAGAGCCTGGAGCCTGCTTTGGATTCTGTGTCTCCTTCTCTCTCTGCCCCTCCCCCACTTGCACTCTGTCTCTTAAAAAGTAAACAAATGTAAAAACAATTTTTAAACATCTATTTTTATTTTCCAGGGTTAACACCCTTTCAGAAAGATAAACTGTAGGGCTCCACTCTGAAGCAGGGAAAGAATTCAAATGCCAAGGCTTTACTCCTACTCCCATCCCAAATTCAAGGAAGACCAGTCCTGGCTGGAAGCATTTAACAAAGTTCCAGGCAGAAAGTAGACATATTTATCTCCCTCAAAGACTGTGTACAGACCCAGATGAGCTTTCCTCTTGCCCCAGGTACAGAAAAGAGGGCCGGGGTGGGGGTCGGGGGCGGTGACCCAGCACTCCAACTGTGGCTCAGTCAATGTGGGCAGAGGGTCCAGCAGGAGACACCTACTGTCCTTCAGAGAAACAGGGAGATCTGCACTTAGCTACCCTTGTTAAAAGTCACCACAACGAAAAGAAAGGAACAATAGAACAAATATGCAAACTCGCTAACAGCTGTCTGAAAAATAAAGAAGAAATACAGAAACATAACATGAAAAGAAACTGAAAAAGAGCTCAGTAGGGAAAAAAAATATAGTTCAGGAAATAGAAGAAAAGTATCCATAAGGATTCATTCTCAGATGAATTCAATAATACCAAAGCTCAAAACCAGACGATAAAACAATTGAATAAAATTAGAAAGGGAGATGGCAGAGTTAAAGAAACAAGCTACAGATCAAGATAACATCATAAAATTAATAAAGCACAAGTAGCTACAGAATTGATCAAGTTTAAGATCATGTACATACATTTAAAAAACAGGTAATTAGCAAAGAAAAGGCTCAAAATAATCTATGGAGGAAAACTGGTATTCCTAAACTAGAGGGCCCAGTCAGGGGGAAAAAAAAAAAAAAAAAGAGGGGATGCCTACTCAGAGAGCTAATAGGAAAAAATGATTTTGAAAATGAAGGCATAATCAGCAGAGTCCAAGGCACAACTTGGTGGAGTTCCTGAATTTAAACGTAAAGAAGTATTCAGCCATCAGACAGAGTAAGCAGTCACTCTAAGGTGAATAAGTGAAAGCGTAGGCGAGCCCCAGACTTGTCTATAGTGACAATCACAGGCAGGTGTCCTCATGGATGTAGAAACACAGGTAATGAAGAGTCCTTCCACAGGGAACAATTACTTGATAATGAAATTCAATCAACCAAGAGATAAATCCAAATAATGAGTTCAGCATGGACAACTTGTGATGGGGCGACTGGGAGTCATGACAGCCTCTTAAATATAGAAAGAAAATGAAAACATTCTGAAGTTGTTATAAACCTTGTCATGAAAAAATAATTTTAAAAATTTAAAAAACCCGGGGGGGTGGGGGGAGAAGAAAGAGAAGAAGTAGAGGTACAACAATTTCTTTACCTTTCATAGAAAGGGGTTAACTGTCAGCTGCTTAAAAATGAAATAGAAGTTTAGAACAATGATTCTAATTTCATCATTTTTATAATATTCTTTCTTAATCTTAAGAGAATCTTTCAAGAAATAATATACTTTGTGATGAAGAAGCACCAAATGGAGAGACTTCCTCCATTTTGTATTCATTTCTTTCTCTTCAGTTACATTTAAAGAAAATTAATGTTTTCAAGATTTAGCATTACCACAGTTTTCTAAAATTGGCTCTGATTCTCCATCTCTCTTTCCAATCATAGTGAAGATAGATTATACAGACATGTATAAAGTGGTATTGACCTAAATTTAACAATGGTAGCTTCTGGATTTTTTAAGTCATGTTTTACTTTCCTTGCTATATTTTTTCTTTTTATCTTCTCTGGAATGTTAATAAAAATGTGTCATTTTAATAAAAACAAAGTCAGTTTTCTAAAAGTATAAATGTCACACAAAAAGGATATCAATAACAAGTTGCATAAGTTAAAGTAATAATTAGGATTTCCATGTTAGTAATTCTCACTTACTAGCCTCTATTTGCTAAAATGTTTTCAGAATCTCCCTCTCCACAGTTTTTTAAAATTTATTTTATTTTAGAGAGAGAGTGAGAGGACAAGCAGGGGAGAGAGGCAGGGAGAGAGAGGGAGAGAATCTCAAGTAGGCTCCATGCTCATCAAGAAGCTTGATGCAGGGCTTGATCTCACAACCCTGGGATCATGACCTGAGCCAAAATCAAGAGTTGGATGCTCAACTGAATGAACTACCCAGGCACCCCCTGCACAGTTTTGAAAAAGCACCTGTAATTCTCCTGCTCTGGTGTAGTCAATGTACACACTCATTCTTTTTTTTTTTTTTTTTGCCTTATCTTGTCCTCCAATCAAATAGTCAAAGCCTTTCTTATTTATATCACCTGCTACTTGGGCCCTAACCCTAGCACTTAAGATGCTGAAGACACACACTAATTGGGGAGTTTAAATCATTTTCAGGAATCTTTACATAATCTGCTCTGAAGAGCTCCGCGGGTATCTAATTCCTCAGCCTGCTCACTAGCATGAGGGAGAGACAGCCAGAGCTCCTTAGCTTCCGGCCTTGAAGCTTGACCCCAAGTCACGCACATCTCAGTCCCCTTCCCCCGAGCAGACTCGGACCAGGAAGGCATCACACACCCTCCGCCAAGACTGTGTTGTGAAGCGTCTGGTACCACTCTGCTTTCCACTCACTCTCTTTTCTCCTACCACCCACCAGTTCCTCTCTTTCTAAATTATCTCCAGCAGCAGTGACTCAAAACCTGAGTATCCTGGAACAGAAATTGTCAAAGTATACAGAAATAAATCCAAGGATACCAGAATTTCATAAAAAGAGAATCTGTGTTTGGGGAGGGATTACTGTACACACAAATCCCTGTAAGTAATAACAAGTAAAAACCACATGGATATGGCTACCTGAGTGCTTGTACCACGTGTCGGTCGGTCATAGCCTGTCCAGCTAGCATCCATTAGCAATAAGCAGGAGGGTGAGAGGGCAGGCATGTTCTGGTATTGATAGTCCTATTTTCAGGGTAATGGTGCATTCATTTACTGTGGTTGCTCTTATTAGCGCAGTTAGCACTCCAAGACACAATTTATAGAATCTGACAATGATTCGTTCTGCTCATGTTTACTCAATTCATTAGGCTAACTGCTCCTCTTTGAAAAAAAATATATCATTAAGCTGTTCTATGACTATGGTCATAGAACACATTAAGCTGAAGATATAGGAATGCCAGCATACTATACATTTATTTGCTCATCACATCCCATTAGCATCTCCTGAGGTCTCACCCATTTGGTGCCCAGCTCTGAGCCCACCACTTGGGATGCATTCTCTTTGTACCACCGCAGCCCCACTGGATGGAGAGACAGGGCTACGGGCTTAGACTGAAGAGCGAAGACTATCTCCCCAACTCCCAGCCACTCCAATCTCAGTGGAAGGCAGCTCCTATGTGGCTACCAGCTCAGGAACAAGACCAAGCTCCATAACTCCTGTCCAGTCTCAGACATGCTAGTCACAATTCTGGGACTCAAAGTCCTCCTCAGCACAACGGAGCTGTCGGAAGCACCGACTCCAAATCTGCTTGGGCTGCCCTAACAAAACACAATGCACTGGGAGTCGAAACAACAGATACTGATTTTCTCATGATTCTCAAGGCTGGAAGTCTAAGACCAAGGTGCCAGCAGGTGCAAGCTCTCTTCTGAGCCTGCAGATGGTACCTTCTCACTGTGTACTCACACAGCGTTTTCTCTGCACATGCATGGAGAGCGAGCTGGTTTCCCCTCCTCTTCGCATAAGGACATGGATCCTATCGGATTAGGTCTCCATTCTTACGACTTCCTTCAACCTTCATCACCTTATTAAAAGCCCCAATCCAAACACAGTCACATGGAAGGTTAAAGCTTTCACATATGAATTTTCTGGGGATACAATTCAGTATGTGATGAATCAATGAGCTAATGCACAGAATGTACTTAGGAAGGATGGTGCCTATACATCCTACATGCTTAATAAATGTTAGTAATTATTACTACTGATATTGTTGTTTTCAAAATATTGAGTCATGATAGACTAATGTTTGAAGAACAGCGAGTGCCCAACATTTCATGGTTAAAGTTCCCTCCAGGTGAGTGTTTGGATGAGGTGTGTAAGGTAAGAAAGAAAATGTCGTTCATCTTAAGATCGGGCTAGAACAGCTATTCCTACACTTAGATCTGCTGGAAGTGACAAAGCTATATGCACACAGGGGTAAATGTAATGTGGTGAAATTTTCACAAAGATTAAATTTGCAAAGATTTTCATAAAGATGAAGTTCTTAAACATGTAAGTTCTGAAATTGTATTTTTTTCTCTTTTTATTTTGGAAACATGTAATGAGGCTGTTCTAGAATTCTGATGACACACATTAAGTTGAAGACAAAGGGATCCCCTGCTTTCTCCTTGTTTTGGTGTTAAACCAATCTCCCTTTAAGAAATGATGTACCGACAGGGGAGCCTGGGTGGCTCAGTCAATTAAGAGTCTGACTTAAGCTTATGTGGTTTAAGCTTATGATCTCTCGGTTTGTGGGTTCGAGCCCCACACTGGGCTCTGCAATCACCGTTCAGAGCCTGGAGCCTGCTTCGGATTCTGTGTCTCCCTCTCTCTCTACCCCTCCCCTGCTTGTGCACTCTCACTCTCTCTCTCAAAAATAAGTAAATAAACATAAAAAAAAAAAAAAAGAAATGATGCACCAACAACGGAGGACAGCTCTCATGTTCTTATTTGGGTTCTGTGTGTGTGTGTGTGTGTGTGTGTGTGTGTGTGTGAGAGCACGCATGCGCAAGTGCATGTTTATGCTTTACTATCCTTAATGGAAAGCTTATATTAGTAACCTGGTATTTTTCATATCATTTTTCATGCAGAAGTCTAGAGCTCATGGGCTGGACTCTGGTCTAACATGAACTGGAATAGCAGAGCTCTCTGTCCCAGGCTTCCATTTTTCAGATAAGTAAGTTGGACCATGACGTCACTTGGGTGTTTTCAAGTGGTCTGGCTGATGAGGAACCTCAGCCTGTCCCTCAGGCAAATGTTCAGAATAAGCTGCATGTTGGCTGGGATGCATAATACCATACACACAGACAAGTATCGATGCATATGCTTATTTGTGAGGATTGGCAATTAAGAAAGCCTCTTTCAAGCTGCACTGCATTTGACGGGAATGACTTTAAAGGAACCAGCTAAGGCTGGAACTCGAGAGGGAAGGCAAAGAGCTAAAAACTGGGAAATTTGCCTGTGAGTTCGTGTTTCGGGTGACGAGCCATAGAGGGACCCGGTTTTCCTCACTCCAGCGGGCTCCGGCTACGCGCACCCGACAGGCAAGCCCCTGCGCATGCGCGCCAGCCCGACCCAGAGAAGGAAGCAGCGATTCTGACTCCGCCCCCAGAGCTCGGCAGAGGGCCTGGAATTGCCCGAGGGGTTTGCCTGGGAAGCTATGTCTAAGGCAATTTCAGTGGGGCGCGCGGACTGGGATTTGGAGATTGGAACTGGCCTGGGTTGAAGAGTGCAACCAACTTCGGCTGTGCCCCCGGTACGGGGAGTCTACACGCCCAAAAAAGTGAGGTGCACAGCATA